>NC_080746.1:42261435-42565214 GCF_020826845.1 Diceros bicornis minor
TCATAACAGCCAATTCCTAAACATTCAAAAATCTAAAGCTGGTTTAAAACTCAAACTTAAATTGTCTCTGGGTCTTATATAGATGTGTCCTTTAACAGGAAACAATGTGTATAAAAGTAACCTTAATTTATGCTACATGATTCTTTGAATTCTAATGAATATCAAGTGGTTTCAGAAAGCCAAATCCCACATTGTATCAAATTATAAAAAAGCTGTTGGAATTTTGATTCATGCATACATAACAATGGACAGCAATGATTATACCTGGCTTTCCATCACTAATAATCAGCAACAGATTGTCCAAGATGTGCAGCTGCTGGGCTGCTGGGCTGGAATCCACCCAAGTACCACAGCTCTTTTAATCATGCTCCCCAACTCAGTGGCCCTTTCCCAAGTAATTACATCAGTAGTCTTCACTTCTTCTTGGCAAATCTTTTATTTTCCTTTTATTGCAGGCATGATTATTTTTCCCCTTGAGATTGACAGAAATATGCTAACTGTTTGTATTTAAGATGTGAAACTTTTTTCATAACCAATTCGTTACCTTGATCCGCTTCCTTTCTAATTCTATTTTGAAACACGACAAGTAAAACATTTCTAAGCACAGACAGGGTGACCACCTGTCAACATATTGCAAACAATATTAAATCCACTTACAAGAACATCTCAAATCTTAGGTTGCAGGATTCTATAAAAATAATTGCTTTTTTCCTGAGTAAAAGTAAAGGTATGTTTTCCAAATTGAAATGCTTTAAAAATTGATTTTGTATTGTCAAGAATTCTACACATAATGTTATCACATCAAATGTGAAATAGTCCAACTGTTTTAAACTGAATTATGGCATAAAATTTGGAACTCTTGCTAATAGCTCTCAAACGTTTATCTTTTATATTGAATGTTCTGAAATCTTCTTCTGTTGAGTATCCCTGAAATCTGTCTCAATGTATATGTGGCCCTGTAATAGATGGCCTTCTAGAAATATACTTACTTTATTTAATCATAAAACAAATATGTCTAATAACAAATGTAGGATTAGTCCAAATGGTAGGATAGGCACATTTTAAAGAAAATATGTGAATGATTTTAAAATTACAAATAAGATTACTGGTTGTCCTGTGTAGCATATTCTTACAGGTTATCTCCACATTTCATTGTCTTTGTGCTACATTACAACTCGGTAAGATATAGAAAATGGATAATACTGCAAATGATTTTCATTCATAGAAATGCAAACTGTCCCATGGAAAGCAGTTGATTATTGCCCTGTGGATATTGAGCAAGTTTGCATCTATTCAGTAAGTTCTTTTCAATTTTTCCAACTGCCTACATGTGTGTCTGTCCTTTGGGGTCTCCTTTGATCCAGTTGTAACATATTACTGGTTCCCTCATTAATTAATGAAATTAGATAAAATTTTTGACAAGTATACTTTTACGTTTGTATGAGAATGGTGGTTTTACTTTTAAAATTATCCTTTGACAGCTTCTAATATAATTTAAATGTTTTTTTTTTAATAAGTTTGTTTGGTTATCGGTTTTTTGGTTAAATGATTTCAGAATTTTTGTATCAATTTATCTATCGTTTGTGTTGGTTTCATTTTCTCTGGGTTTATGGTTTGTCATAATTTTCCTTGTAATGCAAGATTGGAAGCTAGAACTGCAAGTAGGATATTTTCTTGCCATTTTTACTCAATTAACCAATAATACATGTGAATCAACCATAAATATGATAGTATACAATCTGTGGCATATCCTTTCCTTGTCTTCAAGTTTTTAAAAAATTAAATCAACAATAACATGAATACTTTTAGGACTGGAAAAGCTGACACAGTCACCCATGTAAGTTGATGGATTGGAATTCACTCAAGTCTGTGCTGACTCAGCTTTAGAAACTATAATTTAGAAATAAGTATTCATATTTACATTTAGTTTAAATTAAAATGTGGAAACACTTAAATAAGTAGTGCCTGCTCTCCGAAGCAAAGAGTCTAGAACAAAAAATTGGTGATAAAGATTGAACAGCTGATCTAATGCTATTATTTAATGAACAGTTAACATTAGGTAAATTATAACTGTCACATCTTTTGTATAGAAAGTTATCCAGGTAATAGTACATACTAGTGACTAATGACTCCAAATGTAGTCATATTTGCCATATATTCTAAAATAGATTTACTCTAAGTGCTTGGAACATAGTTTGTTCAGTTTAATTCATGTAATAATAATTTATGAAGCATCTTCCAGGTTACATGTACTGTGCTAGACAGTAAAATTAAAGAGCTTAATATTGCAGATTCTCCCCTTAGTTGAGCAAATGTATTATTGAGGAAGGAGGAAAAAGAAACATAAATAATTAACTATACAAAAACACTATAGGAATTATGAACAAAGAATTAAGGTAGCAAAGACAGAGCAATGTAAGCCTAAATGGTGTATAAAGATTCCATCCAAAAGGCAGCTTTTGAATTGAGGCTTGTGGAGGAGTCTGTTTTACTTTGTCAGAAAAAAAGGATGGGCATTTCAGAAAGAAGCCTCAATAAGTGCTGACCCATGGATGTATGAACAAGTAAATAATGCCCAGGCACGCAGTGAAACATGGCAAGGGAAGTACTGACGAGTCCAGATGGTTGAGGGATGGAAACCAAAGTGGAAGGGGCTGAAAGTGTGAAACATATCTGGGAAATTAAATTGATATCTAATTAAGAAGAATTTTGTATTCTGTTGCAGAAAGTTTGCTATAGATCTTCAGGAAATTATGTATAAAGTAACATAATTTAATCTGGATTTTACAGCATTAACTGTAGAAGGAATGGGTAGAGTCTAACGGAGGGGGAGAGAAAAGGCAGAGTGTCCAGTTAAGATGTCTGATGGTTTTTAATGTGCACATTTATCCTATCATTTACTAAGATATCAACTCATAACTGAATGTCATTTTTAAGAGGACATTCTAGGCACAATATTAAAATGTGTAATGTGTCCTTAGAAACCTTTGAGACTCCAGTAACTAAGACTTAAGCCTTCATCATGACCAGCTGCCTTAGTAACTCCTTATAGACTTGTGCTTTGTAGTCATTCTAGTTTAAAGCATATGCTTAGGAAAAAAAAATATATAAGTAATTTACATCTAAGTGTGAGTTCCCACAAACCCTTTACCTTTTCCATGGCATTTTGCATTTGAAATCTAATCCCTGAGCCTAGAGCTAATATTTCATTATGTGACATGCAGGATATCCATAAACAAGTTGCTTCTTGTCCTGTGGTACTTGCAATTGCACGGCTACTGTTGATTAATTACTCTACTCGCTTAATGGGAAGTGTCTCTGTTAGAAGGCAAGGTTGAGATCAAGAGATAATTGGTTATTTTTTATTATCATTTTGGCATCACAGATTTCCTGAATTCAAAATTTTATAGTAGTAAACAACTTTTTATGAGCACCTTTTGTTCAATGCTCAGGTGAAAAGCAGTCAAGCACTTAAGCATAACTGCTGACAGGCTGAAGACCTGGAGTGTCCATTGTTAGTGGAGGTGGAATTCCCCATGAATGTAACGGACTGCTCTAGTAAAAGTGAAAGGGCTGGTTTTGATCATCATTTCCCTGAAGCTAGGGATTGGGTAAATTCCATCAGATTTTGATCTTGTGATTTTTAACTTGATTTATAGTTTTACGGAATGATAAGCCCCATTTGGAAAGAGGTAGTTTCAAAATGATCAAAGTTGCAACTTCTCAGCATCAGAATTATCTACTCTACAACAAATAGCTTGGCCAGCATTTAAAAACAGGCTAATCGATCTACACTCTAGGCCTCACTATAGTCAATAATTCCTATTCTACAATATTTACTCAACATTTACCTTTTTAAAAAAATCTGGTTAAGGGGCCGGCCCGGTGGCCCGGTTAAGTGTACACACTCTACTTTGGCAGCCCGGGGTATGCAAGTTCGGATCTCGGGCACCGACCTACGTACCGCTTGTCAAGCCATGCTGTGGGGGCATTTCATATAAAGTAGAGGAAGATGGGCACGGATCTTAGCCCAGGGCCAATCTTCCTTGGCAAAAAGAGGAGGATTGGCATCTGATGTTAGCTCAGAGCTGACCTTCCTCACAAAAAAAATAAAAAAATCTGGTTGAGTTATAATTTTAATACCATAAATTTCACCCATTTTGTTTATTTTCTCTCTCTCTTTTTTTTTTTTTTGTGAGGAAGATTGTCTCTGAGCTAGCATCTGTGCCAGTCTTCCTCTATTTTGTATGTGGGTCTCTGCCACAGCATGGCTTGATGCATGTGTAGGTCTGCCCCCGGGATCCAAACCTGCAAAACTCAGCCACCAAAGAGGAGCACGCCGGACTTAACCACTATGCTACAGGGCCGGCCCCAGTTTTACTCTTTTTAGATGTACAATTCTGTGTAATCTAACAGACACACACAATCATGCAGACACTACCAAAATCAAGACAAAGAATATTTCCATCACCCTGAAACCTCCCTTGTGCCTCTTTATAGTCATCCCTTTCTCCTCACTTGCAGCCCCTGGCAACCACTGATCTGATCTTTGTCCCTACAGTTTTGCCTTTTCCTGAACATCAATATAGATAGAACAATCAAACATGTAGCCATTAGAATATAGTTTCTTTCCTTTAGTGTGTTTGCGATTCATTCATGTCGCTGTATTGCTGAGCAGAACTCCACCGTATAGATGCACCATATTCTATCCACTCACCAATTATGGACATTTGTTTGTTTTGAGTTTTTGGAGATTATGAGTAAAGCTGCTATAAACACTTGTGAAAGGGATTGTGTATGGACATATGTCCTCATTTACCTTGAATAAATATCTAGGAGTGATATTTCTGGGTCATATGGTAACTTTATAAGAAACTGCCAACGTATTTTCCAAAGAAGCTGTACAATTTTGCGTTCTCACTAACAACATTTGAGATTTCTAATTGCTCTGCAGCCTCACCAGATCTTGATATTCACAGGTGTGTGGTTACATATCATATCGTAGTTGTGCGTTAGCATCTCATTGTGATTTTCATCTGCATTTCTCTAATGATTAATGACGTGGAACATCTTTTTATACATTTATTTGTCATCTGAAGCCTTTGGACAAAATAGCTTCTCAAATCTTTTGCCCATTTTTTCTTAGTAGTTTGTTTTATTATTGAGTTTTGTAAAGTCTTTGTATTTTCTAAATGAGTCCTTTATTAAATATATGTTTTGCAAATATGTTCTCCCATAGCTGTCTTTCAATTTTCTTAATCGTATCTTTGCAGAAGAAGTTTTTCATTTTGATGAAGTACAATATATTTTTTTCTTTTATAATTTGTACTTTTTCATGTCTTGAAGAAATGTTTGCCTAGCCAAATGATGTTTCTCCTATATTTTCTTCTAGATATTTACATTTATGTCTTTGATTCATTTTCAGCTAATTTTTGTGCATGGCACAAGATATGCATATTTTTGTGCATATGGATGTTCAATTTTTCCTATATCATGTGTTGAAAAGACTACTATTTTTCCATTAATTACCTTGGCAATTTTGTTGAAAATCATTTGACTGTATTTGTTTGGGTCTATTTATCCACTCTCTGTTCTGTTTTATTGATCTATGGGCCTATTCTTTCACCAATACCACAGTTTCTTGATTAATATGGCTTAATAGTAAGTCTTCAAATCAGATAATATGACTTTTCCAACTCTGTTCTTATTCAAAAATACTTTGGCTATTCTTATTCATTTGCATTTCCATATACCGTTTAAAATTAGCTTTTCCATTTCTACAAAATGCCTGCTGGAATTTTGATTAGGATTATGCTGAATAGACAGATCGAATAATCTGAGTCTCCATTTGTATAGATCCTTTTAAGTTTCTCTCTCAACACTGTTTTATACTTTACAGGATACAAACTTGCATGTATTTCTGATGATGTGTATATAAGTATTTCATGGTTTTGGTGCTTTTTTTTTTTTTTTTTAAGGAGGAAGATCAGCCCTCGGCTAACATCCGATGGCTAATCCTCCTCTTTTCTGCTGAGGAAGACTGGCCCTGGGCTAACATCCGTGCCCATCTTCCTCTACTTTATATGGGACGCTGCCACAGCATGGCTTAACAAGCGGTGCGTCTGTGCGTGCCCCGGATCCGAACCGGCGAACCCAGTGCCGCCACAGTGGAGCGCGTGCACTTAACCGCTTGCGCCACCGGGCCGGCCCAGGTTTTGGTGGCATTTTAAATTTTACTGTGGAAAAATAATTTGTTCATTGCTTGCATATAGAAATATTACTGATCTTTATATATTGATCTTGTATTCTGCTTTCTTACTAAATTCAGTTTGTAGTTCCATTAATTTTCACTTCTATAGACTTTTGGGGAAAATCTATGTAGACCATCAATTCATCTAATTTCTTCCTTTCCATTATACATGGCATTTATTTATTTTTATTCTTTTTGCACTGGCTAGGACACCTAGTATGATGTTGAATAGGACTATTAGAGTGCACATGCTTCCCTTGTTCCCGACTTAGGAGTAAAGTAAGCAATTTTTAAACCATTAAATATGATGTTAACAGTTTTTTGTAGACGTTCTTTGTCAGGATTAGGAAATTCCTTTATTTATAGTTTGCTTTGAGAGTTTTTATCACAAATGGCTGTTGAATTTTGTCAAATGTTTTTTCTGCATATTTTACATGATCACATAGTTTTTCCTCTTTAGTCTATTGATACAGTGAATTACTTCTAATGATTTTCAAATGTTTAACCAACTTTGCACTTCTTAAATAACTACCCTTTCCCCATTTCGATGTGATGTGTTATTCTTTTAATTTATTGCTGGATTGGATTTGCAAATATTTTAATGAGGATTTTTGTGTCCATACCAATGAATGACATTGCTCTGAATTTTTTTTTGTAAAGTCTTTGTCCTGTAATATCTATAGTATCAGAATAATTACAGCCTTGAACAATAAATTTGAACATGTTCCTTCCTATTTTATTTTCTGGAAAATTTTGCATATAGTTGGTTTTATATTGCCCTTAAATGTTTGGTAGAATTTGGCAGAAGAAGCTTATTTGGGCTTCTTTGTTGGAGAATTTTAAGATGCCAATTACTTTAGTAGATGTATAACTATCCTGTTCTTAGAAGGCACCATACTGATTCATACTTCCATGAGTTTTATCTATAATTCTTGCACTGTCTAGAATATTCTTCACAAATCACCACCATCCCTATCCCCACCTACTGAGCTCTTCCTCTCCTTACAAATTTAAATCAGTTATTACCACCTTATGACTCCTTTCCTATGCTCTCCGTGCTCTAAACGAAATTGGAAATGTCCCAGTTTGTGTCTCACACATTCCATAACGGATTCTATTAGATCACCTTTAACTAATTGTTCTGTGATTGTTTACAAGTATGAATCCCTCCAAAAACATAAACTTTTTAAAGATAGAGACTATAACTTATTTGTCATTGTGTCCACTGAACTGACACGTTGATTATACACAGCAGGCCATATATTTATTCATTGAGTGAGTGAATGAATGAAGGAATGAATACATAAAATTATCTCGAACCCATCTTGAACCCAGGTACCAGTGAGGACCTGGATAAATTCCTTATTAATTGAATACAATATTACTCATCTGTGTTTTGATATGGAGAGAATCTTTCATCTTTCATTACAGATCCCAACATCAATGTTGCAATTCCATTCTCATACTCGACCATCACATTTATTTTCTCTTTGCTTCAAAATTACTTCTGGGTACGAGACCTCTGCCTTAAATGAAGTCATGCGTATTTCCTCATTTTGTACAACTATATTTAAAAACAGTGAATAAACTATTTTGATCTTTTCTCACTTTACTATATTATACTTTTGAAAGAGAGATCCTACTTGTTTCATTTATCCTGTAATACACATAGACTTATATTTACATGTTTAGAATCAAATAGATACTTAGCCATATCTACCCTCCAACCTTCCCTCACTGCATAATGCCAAATCGGTGGTATATATTTGTAAGCAGCGTAATAAATAATTATATAAATGCTTGTGCCTGATTTGATATGTGAGTAGAATTGAGGATTTCAGAACAAAAAGGAGTTCCTTGCACTGATTACGTATCTTTCCAATTAAAAAAAATTTGGTAGGTTGTGTCCTTTAAACACCATATTTTAGAAAAAAGCTGAATGCAGAGGGACTTTATCCTTCATTTCTCCTCTGGCTTTTTCTGTTATTTTTTTTTCTCCAGGATTTCTCCAATAAAACTAGTGAGATATACCTAGCCACTGACTATTGAATTTTTTTATATTCTATGTGTGTGTGGTTTCAACCATTATTTTTGATTACCTGTTCTGGCATGATCACAATTTCCTGTAATATTTCTTTCTTCTCCCAAGGGAAATTAATGTCTGTTCCTAGCATTTGTCCCTCATTTTCTTTGTGAAAACTGAGACAAGGAAGCAAGAAATTAATTTAATATTTTAGCAATATTTATTTCATTCGTCGATAATTTATTCTTATAATTTTTACTCTGCAGCCTTCTTCAGAGTGACCTCTGGTCTTTTATATGCTTGAAACACATTTTCTATAATATTATGACCTCCTGTGATATTTTTCATGCATTCCTCACTTTGGCTTTCCCTTTCATTCTGCTCTCATGACTGTGCCCTTTGTCTATTTCCTGCAATTGCACATAACCAATATTTTATACTTCATATCTGAGCTGCTCATATACTTGATTGCTTTTTACAAATCATTTTTCATCTATATTGAATTTTTTTTTAATTTCTGTGATATTTATTTTTGGGTTACACATAAACACAACCCTTTGGGAGCAGCGAACTTTTATTTCCTTTGAAACGTGCTCCAATTTTTCTTTTTTTTGTTTTATTCTACACAATAAATAAATAAACACCTCACCACTTTTTATCACAAATATGGTACTGCAGGTTACCAATACCTTATTTTTTCATTTATTGATTCCTTTATTCCCTCATTAGTCTCAAGACATCCCTGAGCATTTCTTTATTTCTTTTTATTTTATACTTGTGTGTAGGCCTTTTACGATACGGCTCTATCTCGAGTGTTAATAAAAGTTAACACAGTAAATGTGTTAACACATTTAGACTTCTCCTTTAGCTGTAACTAGTCATTCATGTCCACATCATAGAGTGGACATATTGTATATGGATATGAATCATCTGTCCCCAATTTAGTTTTTTTTTCAGATATTTTATAGTTTTTTGCCATTTCCAATATTTCTGAAATGAAATTCTTGACCATAATTTTGTATCTCTTTATAAAATATGCCCCGTGCTTTATAACCTTTTGTTACTTGTGCTTTTCTTTTGAATTAAACTCTTGAGCTTGAGATCATTGTAGATTTTCTTTTTGTATCTTTCATGCGTAAATAGCTTCTGCTATAATTTCCATTCTGTCATATTTTCAGTTTCAGTGTAGCTTATTTACTCATTCGGTGTCCACTTCTTGAGTCTCATATACATGTCAGATACTGTAAGGCTGGGGACAATAGACAAATGGGCATTGTCTCTATCCTCACGGATATCATAATCCAGAAAATATTTCTAAAATAATGCGCCATTAAAATTTGAAATAAATACTATGGCTGTAAAGTAAAGGGTGCACTGTGAAAGACTCTTATGGAAAAATTTGGTTTGAATTTTGTGAAAGAGGTCAGAAAGGGTTCTCTGAGGAAATTATCTTTAAGCTGAGATTGAAAGCAATGGTAAGAATTACCTAATGTATTAACCTGGGTTTCTTTCAAAACCAGAGACTGTGGGAGATTCTCTCAAGGATCTGGAGTTTTGAAAGACCAGGGAGAATCATAAAAGGAAGGAAGAATTAATCTCTGCTACGAGCAATTGGGACTCAATATTGCCAGAACATTGTGAGGAGTGTATAGGATACTTTCCATAATTTTCCACATCAGATACCATAGGAAGAACCATTGATGATTCATTATCTCCCTTTCCCCATTGGTCAAGGGTTTACACAGGTATTTGTAACTACCAGCACTTCCAGGTTGCACCTGTGTGTTTGCCAAGCAGGCTCCCAGCGGCCTGTTTCCCATTCCACCACGGCGGAAAGCGAATGATGCAAGTCTCAATCTTGGGTTGCAACACTGCCATTTTGAAGCGATTTTAAATCTTCATGCAGCTATTCCCTGAATCTAGGGCTGGGATGAGAGACGTGGCCCAGAAGTAAGCCTCAAGAGATGTTGGTTCACCAGGGAAAACTGTTAAAGAAGCAGAATCTGCAAAGTTCCAGAGACGGGAATTAATTGGGCCTATTCAAAGAAATCAAAGAAGGCCAGTGACTTAGAGAAGAGTAGAGGGAGATAAAAGAGGAATCTCGGTAGAGATTGAAGTATTGCCATGTTAAATGATGCTGTATTGTTATTGAAGCACTTATAAGCATTTGAAATGTGCTACACATGGGATGTTTTTCTGAACCATTACCTTATATTTTCGATATGTATTGTTAAATACATTGTTTTCTGTATGTTTCCCAATTCACAGTGTTTAAAATCAGAATTAGACTAACAAGATTATTTTTTCGTGTAGAAATTAATATCTTAGATGGTAGGCCACGCAAAAGAATAGCTGCCCTTGGGTCAGGAAGCCACTTCTGGTTTCCACTCGGCTGTATCTGGAGAAGTCCAGGGTGCGGCAGGTGTGCATGATTAACATCTCTAATGTAGATGGTGGAGGGGATTTCAGCATCCATTTTACCCATCAGATAATAGAGAAATGTGTTTCAAAAAATTTTTCTCCAGTCTGCTCTGGATGGCAGAGAGGCACCTGCAACTTCAATAAATCATCAGTGCCATCTGTGTTCTCTGCGGAGAAAGAAGGGTCTTGAATGGTCTATCACTGAAAGTGAGAAGGAAAAATCAAGGCTATGGGATTTAGGAAATAAGTGATAAGCTTTATTGGTTGCTACTAACCTTTAGTTCAGAAACCTTGTTGAATCCAGATCATTGTAGATTTACATGCAGCAGTAAGATGTATAAGTTCTGGGGATCTAATGTGCAGCATGGTGACTATAGATAATAATAATACTGTATTGTGTACTGAAATTTGCTAAGACAGTAAAATCTTGTGTTCTCACCACATACACAGTAATTCTATGAGGTGATGGGTGTGTTACTTAGCTCTGTGGTAATCATTTCATAATGTATATCAAAGCATTGCTTTGATATAGGTATATCAAATCATACTTGAAATATATACAATTTTTATTTGTTGATTATATCTCAGTAAAGCTGGGAAAAAATACAGAGAAAGCCCATGTACCATTTACCCAGTTTCCCCCCAATGGTAACATCCTGCAAAACTCTAATACAATAGCACAACCAGGATATTGAGATTGACACAGTAAAAATATAGAACATTGGCATCCCACAATGATCCCTCATGTTGCCATTTTACAGCCACATCCACCTGTCATTTCAAGAATTTTATATAAATGGAATGACATATATGTAACCTTTTGGAATCAGCCTTTATTCACTCAGCATAATTCTCTAGAGATTCATCCAAGTTGTTATAAGTCTTGACAGTTTGTTCTTTTTTCTTTTTATTACTGAGTGGTACTCCATGGTATAGATATACCACAATGCACTTAACCATTCACCTGTTGTAGGATGTCTGGGTGGCTTCCAGGTTTTGGCCATTATGAATAAAGTTGATATAAATACTCATGTATAGGTTTCTGTATGAACCTAACTTTTCATTTCTTTGTGATAAATGTCAAGGAATGCAATCGCTGTGTCATTTGGTAGTTGCATATTTAGCTTCTAAAGAAACTGCCAAAATGTTTCTCGAGTGGCTGTACCATTTTACATTCCCACCAGCAATGTATGAATGATCCAGTTTCTCTGCATCCTTGCCATCATGTGGTGGTGTCACCATTTTTTAATTTAGCCATTCTGATAGGTATTGTAATGATATGTCATTATGGTTTTAATTTGCATTTCCCTAATCGCTAACAATAGTGAACCTCTTTTTATACAATTATTTACTATCTGTATAGCTTCTTTGATTATGTCTTTTAATTGTTTTCTAATAGAATTATTTTTTTTACTGTTGAGTTGTGAGAATTCTTTATGTATTCTAGTTTGTAAATATTTTCCTCCAGTCTGTAGTTTGTCTTTTTAACTTCTTAAAAGAGTCTTTTGCAGAGCAAACGTTTTAAATTGCTCTCCTTTTGAATTTGGGCTGGCCTTAATTAGGGGCTTGACCAGTAAAATATGGTGAAAGTGAAATTTTAGGACTTAAGAAGCTAGATCATAAGAAGCCTTGAAAGCTCAGGCTTCTTCTGGATGTTACAATTACTCAGATTTGCTTCAGTTTGGGTCACTCTGATGGTTTTGAGGAGTATTGGTCACATAATTGGCAGAATGTCATTCAGTTGAGATTTGTCTGATTTTTCTCCTAATTATACCGTGGTTGTGACTTTCGAGGAGGAAGACCACAGAGGTAAAGTGCCAGGTTTATCACATCATGTTAAGTTGTACATTGTTTACTTCTGTTTGCTAATATTTTGTTGAGGATTTTTGAGTCTGTGTTTACAAGAGATATTGCGCTGTAGCTTTCCTTTCTTGTAATGTCTTTATCTGGATTGGGTCTGTAGCTTTCCTACATGTAATGTCTTTATTTGGCTTTGATGGTAGGGTAATACTGGCCTCATAGAGTGAAGTAGGAAATGTCTCCTGTGCTTATATTTTCCAGAAAAGATTGAGGAGTATTGATATCATATCTTACTTAAACGTGCGGTGGAATTCACCAGTGAAACCATCTGACGCCAGTATTTTCTTTTATGGACGCTTACTAATTATTAAATAACTTTAATAAATTTAGGCCTATTCAGATTATCTATTTCTCCTTTTGTGAGATTTGGTAGATTTTGTCCTTCTAGGAATTGGTCCATTTCATGTAAGTTACCAAATTTGTGGGCTGCAAGTTGCCCATAGCATTCCTTTACCACCCTCTTAATGTTCATGGTTTCGGTAGTTGAACTGAGCTGAGCTCAAGAGAGTCAGAGTTGTCAGTTAAGACAATGCCAAAGTGAAAATAAAATAAAACTCAAGCCTTCAGTCACTTCCTGCAATAGTGTAAGCAAGAGGTTAAACCGAAACAGCGCCAACTCCTCCCCATCCCTCCTTCCTATATTCGCCTTGGAATGGTGCTAGTTAAGGATTAGGTGGATCAGTACACGTGTGGGAATTGTCTTAATGCTATGGGAGCTCCTAACTTAAAAGACTCCTGCAGTCTTATGGGCCAGTGTGACTGGGGTTGGTGGGGGAGACTCAGAGTAGAAAAGTACTGATACTCTGGTGCTCTTTTTACCAAACATATAATATTATCTTCCTTGCCATTCTTATATAGCCTGGGGAAGATGAGGAGAGTAGGCACCTACCTTCTTCAGAATTATTGTATTTTCTGTATATTCTCATAGTAGTGAAGAAGGAATTGAGCTTAACCTTACTTAGTCTTTATTTTAAGAATTTCTAAATTTATAAAGTTTATATAATGTTTAAAAACCACTGTTAACAAATACCCACCTCCCCCAAATCCAAATACCTCTATATTCACAATGAGAATGACTATGTATGCATTTTGTGTTCACAGACATCATCAAGATAATGGAGGAAGGAATAGAAACTACAATTTATTTGAAGCCTACTATACACTGGCCTAGGCTAACTTTCATATTTATAGTTATTAATTTAACTCCCACAACAGCCCTAACAGGTAGTCGTTATTCCTATACTGCACATGAGAGATCAAAGGTTTGGAATGAAATCACATTCCCAAATTCAGGTAGTAAAAGACTTTTAGAGTAAATGCTTATACCAAGATTATTTATCCCGAGCCTAATAAGAATATGAACAGGATTATTTTTTTGTTTTATAATGATGTCAAGCACTTGGCATATACCTGATCATTGATTATAAACGAGTCACCAGGGAGAAAATGTTTGCCCTGCCTTTCTTCCATTTTTTGTACTCCATATCTTCTTTACCGTACTGTAGATCCCATACATGTTACATTCTAACCACCTCTTAAAATGCTTCCTGCCTTCAGTATTTCTTTTCTTCTTTGAAATGCATTAAGACAGAATATAGGCACTCTTGTGCTAAGACTATAAATTCAGCTTTCTAGGAGCTAAACAAGT
Source organism: Diceros bicornis minor (assembly GCF_020826845.1). Lineage (NCBI taxonomy): Eukaryota > Metazoa > Chordata > Mammalia > Perissodactyla > Rhinocerotidae > Diceros > Diceros bicornis. The sequence goes on from NC_080746.1 coordinate 42,275,638, forward strand.
CAGCACCAAATAGTCATGTAATTCTCCACAGGTATATTCATCCACAAAAATACTGCATTTTGCACTTTGTGCAAAATCATCTGTTTCTTCTTGTGTTAGCTGCTAATCCCACAGCCTAGCAAACCATAATCCTACCTTCTTTAAATCCTATCTTGGAAAAGAAACCTTGTCTAGAAAAAAAAGAGGAAACTTAATACAGCTTAAGGTGAACCAGTAAGCCTTAACTTTGTCTACACAAAATCTGCCCCAGCTGTAACATAGTGACAGTCAGGGCTTTAATGCAAAACATGTGTGTGCTTTATCATGCCAAATCCAACGTCCTGAGAAAACTGGGAATTTTGGTAGTTTTTTTTTTTTTTAATATGGTGATTTTTCTTAAGATTCTTGAACAAAAATAGCTGGAAAAAAGCAATTAAATAAGGATTGATAAAACACTTTTTATAGAAATATCATGTTATCAAACCTCCTTAGAATTAGTCATATTCACGTGTTCATTTTATAGACGATTTCACTCAGTAGGAAATGACCTTATCATCCCAGTAGGAAGTAACCTCCTCTTATCTCAAATTGAGAACTTAATTAGTAATCTTACATTTAGGAGTGTGAAGGCTTTATGTTTTATTTTATTTTTTTAAGTGTATTTTAGAGAATCAAGGGTTCCTGAGTTGTCTGATTTATATGAAAGGTCAGGAGATCTCCATCATATTCGTCATGGAAACTCCTGACTTTATATAGTCAGTACACCTGAGGGTTAAACTTTTAAGAACTCACAGCTTTTATGAAGTCCTCTGAAATAAAAATAGTGTTTGATTACAATTATACTAATCTTATACTTTCCCAAGTATTAAAATCAAAAGCAAAAATCCTAGACTAAACTAGATTTCGTTTCCAAATGGATATCTCACTTTTTTTCTGAGAAGTTAATACTCTTAAGATGCTATGCAGTAGTTTAGTGGGAAATATATCAGATAAAGATCTATTTTCAGTATTTGAAATAAGAAGAAAAGTCAATTGATGTGCTTAAACTTTCCATTTCTTTATTTGGTTATTTATTTGTAGGCATTAGTTTCCAATTGTTGGGACATTGTAATGTGATTTTTAGTGTATTTATATCTTACTACCTCTTTCTCTTCCATATACACATTTTCTTTTTTGACTAAATATCAAAGTGTTTTTGGATATTTGTGAAGTAATTTGGTCAAGGTAGAAGGCATTAAAAGTGGGGAGAGGGGCTGGCCCAGTGGCATAGTAGTTAAGTTCTCATGCTCTGCTTCGGTGGCCCAGGATTTATGGGTTCGGATCCCAGGCGTGAACATACACACCACGCATCAAGCCATGCTATGGTGGCATCCTGTATACACAGTAGAGGAAGACTGGCACAGATGGTAGCTCAGGGCCATCTTCCTCAAGCAAAAAGGGGAGGATTGGCAGCAGATGTTACCCCGGGCCAATCTTCCTCACCAAAAAAAAAAAAAGCAGGGAGAAAAATTCCAGTCCATTTTTCTAATATCTCAGTGTTTCAGTAACTTGGTTAAAAGCAACAAATGTCATTGCTTAATAAATCTTTTTGATAGTGCTTGATAATGCTGAAGAAGTATGCTAGACTGTCTTTCCATGATCTAACATACTTCTGTACTTTACAGAGTTCCATCTATATACCTATTAATGGTAAAAACATATGATATTAAAAGAATACAATTCACATTTTAGAATAAATGTGACTATTAAAGTTATTCAGACATGGTGATTACAAAATAAATAACACATTAATTTGCAAATTCCAATGCAGTTTTTGGTAGCATTAGTGTTGCAGATTGGTGGGGAGGTGATTTTTAAGCAGGGAGCACAGAAAAAAGCCAAATAGAAAGGATCTTATTTCTTGAAGGACAGTTATTCCTCTGGTACTTTGGCAAAGCTGATATAATATTGCATGTTTTGTTTATCTATATATGTATGCATATAAATAATATATACTATACATAATTTGATTTATGTGTATTATATGTAATTTGATATATATACACATATATATATATATACATATATATATATAAACCAGGGTAAGGAGTTAAATGTTTAGATGACCAAATCCTTAAAATGCAGTAATATAGTTATCATAAGATGTATAAAGGAATCATTATTCTATTTTGTGTCCATTATTTGGGAGTATATTCTATTGTTCCTCAGCTCCCATTGTCTGCATATAAGTTGACTTGAAATTTAGTTAATACGGAATTTAAATGGAAACTTAGAAGAGGAGATTGGGTTGTGACTTAAAGCAAAAGTAAAAAGGTATTGACACATTGTTATTCATAGTTGCCATTATTAAACAAACATGACACTTTACATATATTTAACTTATAGTAAAAGAATTTCTAGGTGAGGAAATGGAGGTGAAAAGAAGAAGCAATGGAGGTTTATTTTGAACCAGGTCTATATGCTGCCAAGTTCAGCACTCTCATCCACATCCTGCTGTGTCTAATATGACCCATACATATAATTAAACTAAAAGTGATCAATCTTCAAATCTAAGTTTTTAATTTGAGAGCCAGAAAAGTTGGCCATCTGGCTTTATAACTTTGATCCCACTGTTTTACACAAAATAGTACTCATGATTAATATGGGAATCCCTTCCACCTTACAACTTCAGAATAGAAACAATAGGGTTTGAAGCTCTTTTTCCGTGACGAAATAGTATATCTAGCATTATATAACCATTCATTATAAAGAGCATCATAATTCCAAAATCTCCTGGTTTTCTGATTTGCAAATATTGAAATAAAATATTTAAGTGACCATACGAATTTCCCTATAGAAACTCGTAGCAAAATTTACATTTCCAGGGTCAAATCAAGGATATGTTTATTTTTCACTTTCAGCAGCAGGAATTTTTGCTTGTTTTTAAATTGAGGCAGTATTCTAAAGCATTAGATCATATTTAATCATAGAATTATAATCATATCAAGCTTCTAAAGGATCCTAGACTTCACGTTAATATACAGCCCATCTGGTCCTCCAAATTTCTCTCTGCATCACTTTCTTCTTTGTCTTTTCTTTCTCTTCCCTTGTCTCGCTCTCTTCTTCCTGACACTTCTCCATAAAGTGTTTCTTATTGGGAAAAATGATGAAAAACAACTCTTGCAAGCATTATTTTAATGTGGCTTTATCACTGAGGCCAGGGCAATCCTACCATGTGACTTAACTATAGACAGCCAGCTGTTCTGAATTAGATAGAACATTATTTTTTTTTCAGTCCAGTTGAGCTGGGTCAAAGTTGTAAAAAATCAATCACAGGTGTTTCAAATCCTGGCCATCATAACTCTTTAGCACTTATTGTTATACCATTTATTTGGAGAAAAGCATATGCTACCTTATATTTTAAATTATTTTTAGAAGTCCCTTTTCTCTGTATTTCATTATAAGCTTCAATGCCAACATAGCTCAAACTTCCTTGCAGGCCTTGTATCTAACCCCACACACAACATATGTTGCATATTTGTTAATTCAACACAATATAAATTAACTAACAGGTATTGAGTCCCTACTGTGGTTGACTCAAATAAGAAAAAAAATAGTTTTTTTTCATCAGAGAATCATAGAACCGATGTTCAAGGGGATTATAGAAGTTTTGGAAGGAAAACACTTGTACTATAACTCAAAGTTGCCTAAGTATAATGCTATAAGAAAGTATAAGGTAGGACATAGAGGAAAGTATTTACTTTATCCAGATTGATAAAAACACTAATAAAGCATTGCCATTTGTGACTCTTCTCAGAGGGAAGACATTCCAGTTGACCAACATTGAATGTAGTACATACATAGTAGATGAAAATAAACGTTAACTAGCAGGGATGTTTTGTGAATAGGCAAATAAAATGAAAGGGCCAAAAGATTCAAGATTAGGGAGGACCTAAGCAGATTATCTGATTCATCTAGAACACTATGAGTATGAAGGTGAAAGGTGAGAAAGGAGCCTATAATTTTAGCTAGCATGTGATCATGGGAGTTGTGGTAGCAAGAAAAATGGCTCCCAAAGATGTCCACAACCTTAATCTCTCAGAGCCTGTAAACATGGGAAAAAGGACTTTGCAGATCTGATTAAAAGTATGAACCTTGAGATGGGCAAATTAACCTGGATTATCTTGGTGGGCACAATCAAATCTCATGAGTTCCTTCTTTTTTTTTTTTTTTTGTGAGGAGGATCGGCCCTGAGCTAACATCTGCCAATCCTCTTTTTTGCTGAGGAAGACTAGCCCTGGGGTAACATCCATGCCCATCTTCCTCTATTTTATATGGGACGCCAGCACAGCATGGCTTGCCAGGCAGTTCGTCTGTGTGCGCCAGGGATCCGAACCAGCGAACCCTGGGCGGCAGCAGCCGAGCGCGCACACCTAACTGCTTGCGCCACCAGGCCGGCCCCTCTCATGAGTTCTTAATGTGATCAGAGAGAGATGTGATGTTCCTGGCTTTGAAGATGAAGGAAGAGAGCCTTGAGTCCAGGAATGCAGGCAGCCTCTAAAAAATGCCTTGGGAAAGGCAATGAAGCAGATCTTCCTTTAGAGCTTTCAGAAAGGAACACAGCCTTACTGATACCTTGAATTTAACCCAGTGAGACCCATGTTGGACTTCTGACCCACAAAACTGCAAGATGATAAATTTATGATGTTTTAGGACACTAACGTCATGGTAACTTACAGCAGTGATAGAAAACTAGTACAATGTCATGACATTTATGTGCTAAAAAATTTATTAGGTTATGGAGAGCTAAAGAAGATTTTTGAACAAGACAATGATGTTGATTAATTTTATACATATTAGGAAAATAAAATTGCTTCTGGTTTTTAATATTTAATACAAAGAAAATTAGATGGAGAAAAACTTTCCGTAGAAATGGAAAATATCATGTGCATGAAATTTCCTTGTCTTTAAACAAAAATTAGAAACTACAGTGTAAGATTTATAAGACAATACAATTTATTTAATAGAATTTATAACTGCTGAAAAAAAACTTTAAATGGAGAAGGAAGGTTTTTTTTTCTATTATAATATAATATTTCCAGATATACTGTAGAACTGAACGAAGATTAGAGTGAACACTTGCATAATCACAACCTAGATTCTACTGATGTTATTATACATGCTTTTTCACACATCTGTTCATCTATCTATCCTTCTATCTAGCCATCAATTCATGTTTCATTTAACACATTTCCAAGCAGACTGCAGACATCAGCAGAATCCATCCTAAATATTGTAGCCTAATTTTTATTAGCTACACTTTGATGTTTGCCTACTTTTTTTCTTTTAATGTAAATCTACATAAAATGAAATGTGCCAATTTTAACTGCTTGTTTAAATTTTTTCAAATGTCTACAAGTGGGCAGCTCAAACGTCTATGAAGATATAGAATATTATCATCTTCTAGGAGGTTCTTTCATGTTCTATTATGTGCCAGAAACATCTGAAACCAATTCACAAGAATTGATTATGTATACTTTTTCCCAATTCTGTGTTTGGTGACATTAAATTGGTAGTTTAAAGTGGCCATGGTGGTAGTATTTACACCATGGAAAAAGGCAAATACTTCAAATTAAATCAGAACTCCCTCCTCCTCTTCCCTGAAGAGCTAGAGGTAATCACATTTCTGATTTTTATTTTTCCCCACCAAAAATTAGCTTTGCCTGTGCCAAAATTTCATAAAAATGAAATCATATATTATATATACTTGCATGAGATAACTTAAACTCGGCTGAATAATTGAGATTCATCTTTATTACTGCATGTATAAGTGGTTTGTTTCTTTTTACTGCTGATTAGATTTTCAATATATGAATACACAACAGTTTAAGTCATTTTTCTAGTGATGGATATTGGGCTGGTTCTAGTTTTTGGCTGTTATGAATAAAGTTTCTGTGAATGTTCTTGTACAAATATTTTTGTAAGCCAAATTTTTTGATGCTTCTGGGTAAATAGGTTTGCTGGGTCATTTTGTAGATGTGTGTTCAAATATATATATATATATATAATATATTATATTTTACATGTATAAAAGACCTTGGCCAAAGTGGTTGCTCCATGTTATGTTCTCACTGACAATGCATGGTAGTTGCCCATATCATCTCCCAAACTGCATGCTTTCACTCTTTTAATTTTAATGAGTATGTAGTGATATCATTTTATACTCTTAAATCTTATTTCCCTGATGACTTATGCTGTTAAATAGTTTTTCATTTGTTTTCTGGCTATTTGTATATCTTCTTTTCTGAAGTTTCTGCTCAAATCATCTGTATTTTTTTTAACTGCATTACCTATCTTTATTGAATTTAAGAGCTCTTCTGATATATTTGGTAATAGTCCTTTGTCAGATATCTGTTTTAAGAATCTCTCTCAGTGTGTAGCTTGCCAGTTCAAATTTTTTTAATGGTGTGAAGGTTTTTTTTTTTTTTTAATATGAATATCCAGTTATTCTAGGACTATTTGTTGGAAAGATTTCTCTTTTCGAATTTATTTGCTTTATTTTTTTTTTTATTTTTTATTTTTTTTTTTTGTGAGGAAGATCAGCCCTGAGCTAACATCCATGCTAATCCTCCTCTTTTTGCTCAGGAAGACTGGCTCTGAGCTAACATCTATTGCCATTCCTCCTCCTTTTTTTCCCCAAAGCCCAGTAGATAGTTGTATCTGATAGTTGCACATCCTTCTAGTTGCTGTATGTGGGATGCAGCCTCAGCATGGCCAGAGAAGCAGTGCATCGGTGCGCGCCCGGGATCCGAACCCGGGCCGCCAGTAGCAGAGCGTGAGCACTTAACTGCTAAGTCACGGGGCCCTCCCACAATTTATTTGCTTTGACGCTTCATTTATTGAAAATGAAATGATTATAGAAGTGTATGTCTATGCTTGTCCTCTCTGTTTTGTTCCAGTTATCCATTTGTTGATCCTTATGCCTATATAACATTGTGTTAATTACTGTTTCTGCATAGTAAATCTTAAAGTCATATAGTGTAAGCCCTCTTTTCATTTTTTTAGATTATTTTGAATATTCGTGGTCCTTTGAATTCTATATAAAATTTAGAATCAATTTGTCTATTTCTATAAGATAATGCTGAGATTATTTGGATTGTGTTAAATTTATAAATCAATTTAGAAATAATTTACATGTTAAATAATATTTAGTTTTGTCTTTCATGTGCATAATCTCCATGTATTTAAGTTTTAAAGTTTTCTCTTAGCAATAGTTTGCCATTCAATGTATTGTTCTTGCACATATTTGTTAAATTGATTCCTAGACATAATCTGAAATATTTTATTTTATATAATTCAAATTGATTTTTAAAATTTCAATTTTATTAATTACTATTGTACATGAACGCAATTCTTGCATATTTACCTTACTTCCTGTGACTTTGCTAAGCTCAATCATTGCTTTTATTAGCTTTTACTGTTGATTCCTTAGGGCTTTTTAAATAGAAAATGTCTTCATCACTTATTTTCAGTTAACTTATCTCTTCCTTGCCAGTCTACATGCCTTTTATGTTATTTTTTTGCCTTTTTACACTGGCAAAAATCTCCGGCACAATGGTGACTACAAGTGGTAAGAGTGGACATCCCTGCCCTATCGTCAATCTTAGGGGGAATACAGTTACTATTTCAAATTAAGTGTGATGTTAGGTGGAGGGTGCACTTTACAGATCGAGAAAATTCCTTTTTACTCCCGGTTTTCTGAGAAATTTTATCATGAACATGTTTTGAATTTTTTCAAAATTTTTCTGCAAATATTGATATGATCATATATTTCTCTTTATCGTGGTAATATGGTGAATTACACTGTTTAACTTTTTAAAAATGTAAAACCAACCTTATATGCCTGAAATTAATCCTACTTGATCTTGATACTTTATTTTTATATATTAGGTTATTTTGCTAATGTATTAACTATTTTAGCATCTGTTTGTAAAGGATGTTTTGATTTTTGGTTATGCTGGACTTATGAGTTGGGAAGTGTCCCTTTCATGTGTATTTTCTGAACCTGTCCAACTAAGATTGTTATTTGTCACTTAAAAATTTGATGGAATTCAACAATGAAATCATCTATTCCTGAGGAGTTCCTTATTGGAAGGTTTTCTTTTTCTTTTTTTTTTTTTACAGTAAAATAACTTTCTTCATATATCGCTATTCAAATTTTCTATTTCTTCTTGTGTCAGTTTAGTAAGCTGTATGTCTTATGGTTATTTGTGTATTTCATCTTTTTTTCCAGTTTTATTGAGATATAATTGACTTTGTGTAAGTTTAAAATGTACCACATGTTGATTTAATGCACTTTTATGTTGCAAAATGATAACCACAATAAAGTTAGCTAACATTTTCACCACGTCACATAATTACCATTTCTTTTTTGTGGTGAGAACATTTAAGGCTTGTTCTCCTAGAAACTTTCAACTATGTAATATAGTATTATTGACAATAATCACCCTGCTATACATTAGATTCCCTAGAACTTATTTGTCTTATAACTTGCAATTAGTAACTTTGACCAATGTATCCCCATTTCTCGTGCCCTCCCAACCCCTGCTAACTACCATTCTACTCTCTGTTTCTATGAGTTTGGTTTTTTTAGATTGCATATATAACTGATATATAGTATTTCTTTCTCTGACTTTATTTCACTTAACATAAAGCCGTCAAGGTATAATCGTGTTGTCACAAATGGCAGGATATCCTTTTTTCTCATAACTGAATAATATTCCAGTGTGTGTGTAAACATCATCTTTATGTATTCATCTATTGATGGACACTTTGGTTGTTTCCATATGTTGGCTATTGTGAATAATGCTACAGTGAACATGGGAGTGCAGATATCTTCATGATATTCTGTTTTTATTTCCTTTGGATATATACCTAAGAGCTGGATTATATGGTAGTTCTATTTGAATTTCCTGAGGAAACTCCATAGTGTTTTCATTAGTGGCTGAACCAATTTACATTCCCATCAACAGTCCATAAGGGTTCCATTTTCTCCACAACTTCGCCAACACTTTTATCTTTTGACTTTTTGATAGCCATTCTAACAGATGTGAAATTATATCCCATTGTGGTTTTGATTTGCATTTCCCTGATGATTAGCGATGTCGAGAGCCTTTTCGTGTACTTGTTGGCCATTCATATGTCTTCTATAGAAAAATATTTATTCAGGTTCTCTGCCTATTTTTAATGGGATGTTTTTTTGCTATTGAGTTGCATGAATTCTTCATATTTTGGATATTAAGCCCTATGAGATATATGATTTGCAAATATTTCTCCTATTCTGTGTGTTGCATTTCATTTTGTTGATTCTTTTGCTGTGCTAGTTTGTGTTAGTTAGTGCTAGTTTGTTAGTTTGACATCCCACTTATTAAGTCTTGCTTTTATTGCTTATGCTTTTGGTGTCATATCCAAAACATTGTTGACAAGACCAATATCAAGGAATTTTTTCCTTATGTTTTATTTTGGAGTTTTAAGATTTCACATCCTATGGTTAAGTATTTAATCCATTTTAAGTCAATTTTTTTGAGTGGTGTAAGATAGTGGTCTCAATTCTTTCTTTTGCGTGTGGTTTTCCAGTTTTCCCAGTACCATTTATTGAAGAGACTATTTTTTCCCCACTGAGTATTCATGGCTCCCTTGTCAAATATTAGTTGACCATGTGTGCAAGGATTTACTTCTAGGCTCTTGATTCTATTCCATTGGTCTATGTGCCTATGTTTATGCCAGTACCACACAGTTTTGATTACTATTGGTTTGCAATATAGTTTGATATGAGAAAGTGTGATCTCTCCAGCTTTGTTCTTCTTTCTCAGGATTACTTTGGGTATTTGAAGTCTCTTTTGGTTTAGTACAAATTTTGAAACTTTTTTTCTATTTCTGTGAAAAATGCCATTGGAATTTTGATAAGGATCACATTGAATCTATAGATGGCTTTGGGTAGTATGAACATTTTAATAGTGATTTTTCTGATCTCCATTAACATGGGATATCAGTTTCTATTTGCTTGTGTTTTCTTCAATTTCTTTCATCCAAGTCTTGTAGTTTTCATTGTACAGATCTTTAACTTAGTTGTGTTTATTCCTAAGTATTTATTATTTTTGATACTATTGTGAGTGGGAATTTTTTATTTCTTCCAATATTTTGTTGATAACCTATAAAAATGCAACTAAGTTGTGTATGTTGATTCTTGTATCCTGCAACTATTCTGAATTCATTATTTATTTCTAGTAGTTTTTTGCTGTAGTCTTTAGGATTTTCTATATATGAGATCACGTCGTCTGCAGATTAAGACAATTTTACATCTTCCTTTCAGATTTGGATGCCTTTTGTTTCTTTTTCTTACCCGATTGCTCTGGGTAGGACTTCCAGTACTATACCAAGCAGCAGTGGTGAGTGTGGGAACCTTGTCTTGTTCCTGGTCTTAGAGGAAGTGTTTTCAATCTTTCACCATTGAGTATGTTAGCCAAGGGCTTCTCATATTTGACCTTTATAGTGTTGAGGTATGTTCCTTCTATAGCCAGTTTGTTGAATTTTTATCATAGAAGGATGTTGAATTTTGTTAAATGCTTATTCTGCATCTATTGAGATGATCATATGATTTTTATACTTAATTTTGTTAATGTGATATATCGTATTGATTTTTGCATACGTTGAACCATCTTTGTATCCCAGGGGTAAATCCCACTTCATCATAGTGTATGATCCTTTTAATGTGCTATTGAATTTGGTTTGTTAATATCTTATTTGAGAATTTTTGTATCTATATTCAGCAGGGATATTGGTCTGTAGTTTTCTTGTAGTGTCCTCACCTGGCTATGGTATCCCGTCCCCCATGAGAAACTCATGAACCAAGAAGATCTCTCTTGGCCTTAATGTGTGCCCTTTTGTAGGAGGTGTAGAACAGGTAAAGTCAAACTGTTCCTCTTACTATCTCCAATGCAACTGAACACTCAGAGAGAGAGAGAAGGTTTTTTTCTTTTTGCCCTAATAATGTGCTAGAAATTTTCCTCTGAAAACCTGAACTTTCACAAAGGCTTTCTCATCTGTAGGTGATTGCCTAAGTTAGTGTTTCCAGGGGCTCCTGGGCCACGGCCAAGAGAGGCTGGAGCTGGTTCACAGGCCACTGCAGGATCCAGAGCCAGGACCAAGTTCTGTCTGCCGATTACTCAGTGCATGAGTAGCCAAGATTCCTCCCTGCTTGCTTGGTGTATAGTGCTGAATTCCACAGCACCCTCGAAGGCACTTTTGTCTGTGGGTCGATGACAAATTTTTGTTGTGGTGGGGGGTACAAAAAAGGGGCATCTTGTATTACCATGAAGCTGACAGCAGTTACGCATTTTATCTTAATTGTCAAATTTATTGACAAAATTATCCACAGTACTATTGTCTTACCTTCTTAATGTCTGCCATATCTGGGGTGATAATTCTTTTATCCCTAACTTTTCATAGTCTCTTGTAGTTAATATTATATTAATTAATATGTATTAACCTTGCAAACATAGACTTCCATCTACTGTTCTCATTCTTTTATGCTAGGGTTCTGTTACATTGACATACAATATAAACAAGTAAAGATAATATTAACTTTTTTGCTTTAAAAAATTCTATATATTTTAAAGAAATAATGAAGAAAAAATGTTTACCCAAATATTTACCATTTTTGATGCTCCTCATTTCCAGCCTGAAGAACTTCCTTCAGAATTTCCTCTACTGCTTGTCCAATGAAAAGGAACTCTCCATTACCTTTTATATGAAAAATCATCTATTCGATTTATGTCACTGGATATATTTGCTTCATATGAAATTATGGTTTGAGAATTAATCCCTTCCATCACTTTAATGATATTTTCCCAATGCCTTCTGGACTTTATACTTTTGGTATTTTACGAATTGTTCCCCTATATGGAAATGTCATCCTTCTATAGCCTCTTTTAAGGTTTTTCCTTTTATCTTTGTTTTTTAGTAGCTTGAGTATGACATGTCCAGAAGTGGCCTTGTTTGCATTTATCCTCTTAGGTAGTTTTATCTTTAGCTGAAGACGGCCCATATGACTGGTGTAGGGGTCAGTTAGAGACTCAAAGTTTAGACAGAGAATTTGGCATGATCATTTCTGGATAGTTCCTTTCTGGGATTCTCCTCTCTTTTCAGCAGCATGTGTTGCCCTGAACTTTTGCTATTGGAGTTTCATCACTAGAGTAGCATCTACTGCAGGCTGCCTTCAGGCTAAAAGACATAGGAATTGATACCTCACCCTTCCTGTTCCCTTTTTCTGTGTCAGCTCCCTTATTGATCTGCTTGCTTTTGTTCACACTTTACAGATTTTAGGCCATTGTCTACCCCGGTCCCAGATTTTATAGTTATCTGGTAGAGGGACAGGTCTGCTAGGAACTTAGCCAGTGCTTCCAGTACTTAGTCCTACTGAAAGCAGTACTCCAATGGTATGAATTATTAATAAATAAGGATGTTGATGGTTTAAGTTTGGTGAATAAAATTCAAACTATGACTCATTTTGTGCTACTGCTGGGCTCACTGATCTGGAAATACAACCAATTTCATACTCACTATAAAAGAAAGGATAATATGAAGAAGCTACCTAGTGATTTCCTCTGAGAGGTTTTACTTTTCATAAAGGCAGTTTGGGGGCCATTCTAGATAATAGTATCATTTTATTTTAATGGCAGAATTTTACCACTCTTTTCCTTCTAAACTTCCATAAGACTTACAGTGTCTCTCATTTTACAAAGATGAAACTAAGGCAAAGAGGAGAATGATTTGGCTGTAATAATATAATTCCGGAATTGCTTATAAAACATCCCAGTCCAACTAGGTCAAATCAATTTAACAAATATTTACCGAGCAGTTTTGCTAAGAACAGCATGTAAAAAAAGTTAAGATTTGTATGATCTCTTTCCTTGAGAGACTGACATTTTAGTAGATGAAGAGTGACAGACATATACAGAAATATTTTTAATTTACTGAGTGAGTATTGTGAGAATGACAAACACAGAATGCTATGGAAACACACACATGGGACACCGAATCCAAAACTGTCATGAGGGGAACAAGGTGTCAGTCACTTACAGAAGATAAAAGAGCTGAGTCTTAAAGGATTATTAGTTAACTGAATTGAGGCTCTCACTTCATCCAGGTCATTGTTCCAATGTCTCAGAGATGCCTTTCCTGAATACAGTAAAATTGTGCCTACTTTTCTGGTATTCCTTATCTCTTTCCTTTATTTTTTCCAAATCACTTACCATCTTCTAACATTATTATATATTTTCCTTTTTTTCCTCTTCACCTTTTCAACTAGTATGTAAGTTGCCTGAGCATAGAGGTTTTTTGTGTGTCTCATTTGCTGCTCTGTCCACTGTGTAAGAGCAGTTTCTAGAATATAGCATATTTTCAAATATTTGCTATATAAATGCATTTGATAAATGTTATAAGTGATAAATAGCTGGCGATACAGCTGAAGTTTTTCAAAGTCTACATAGTATAATGCCAGAATGCTGTACTAAGATATTTCTATGTGCAATGGGAAACTATCAAAAAGAGAAAAATAACATGTTTACATGAATCACTGTGATAAATATTGAGATAATAGATCTAAGGAGCAAAAATGGAGTTATTATATTGATTGGCTAACAAAACCTTCAAATTCACTAGATAAACAATATGCCAGATTATGATAAAAACCTATGTAATTTTGAAACTCCCAATAGATACTAATGGACAGAGGCACATCAATCTATAGCCAGATTTTAGCAACTTGTAAAACACTAGCCTAATCCTAATATATATTTATCTTACTTCCATTATGGCATAACTACAGGTTTTCTCTTTGAAAATTGAGCTACTCAGGCTCTAGCAGACATTCACATTTTAAGTTATATGGGCTTAAGGTTCTCATTTTCTACCATGCACCAAATAATGATTGGACAAAACTAATTTATTTAGAGGATAAAAAGGAAAAAATGGAAAAACAGAAGAAATAAACTGTTCCATTCCAAGGAATGATCACAAAGAGAAACAGAGGTGCTGGCCCGGTGGCATAAAAGTTAAGTTTACACGTTCCTCTTCAGTGACCCAGGGTTTGTGAGTTCAGATCCTAGGTACGGACTTACACAATGCTCATCAAACCATGCTGTGGTGGCGTCCCACATACAAAACAGAGGTAGATTGGCACAGATGTTAGCTCAGGGCCAATCTTCCTCACCAAAAAAGAAAAAAAAAGAGAGAGAGAGAGAGAAATAGAATAACTAGCTGATAACCCTTATTGTTCTATCTGGCTTACTTTTAATTCTTGCTGCTGACTTCTCTGAGATAAGCTTCTAACCTTCCACTAAATGAATTATTTTAAAAATAATGCATCTATTTCTATTCTTTGCATCCAAATATTATTTAACAAGCATTAGATATTACTTTCTGTGAAACAGGCATGCACTAACACTTTCAAATACTATTTCAAATGATCTTTGGTTAGTTATTGTGAATCACTAACTGGTGGTATCTGCCTGTTTGAGTTGGATCCTAAGAAGTTTGTCACTCATTTCAAACTAATCTCGTGGTATGCTTGAGCTGGCTCATTTTGGCTGACAAGAAGCAATTATTTTCAAAAATTTTGCCAGCTGGTCTTTAAACATAGCTATTTAAAAAATTACATTATATAAAATTACAATTATGCTGAGGCTGAAAGGAGTTTTCAGTTTAATGAATATAGTTCATATGATTGTACAGAAAGTTTAATAGTAGATCAAAATGCACCTATTGGAAAAGAGGAGATTGTCATGCAACTTGACTTGTCAAATCATGCTTAAATTTCAAACATACATTGGGTAGAGATATATGCTTTTGGCAAAAATTAATGAAAGAATTCTGTGAGAATAAAATGCCTATGGGATTTACAATAAGGAATATTGTATATTTTATTATAATACTCTTACAAGAAATTTATAATACTTACATATGTGTATATATGCACACTTGTTTTCGAGATTCAGTTACTAAACATTTTCAAGCAAACCACTGCATAGGCCTGACACCAGAACATGCACTTTTTTTAGGTAATTATATATTGGTTTCATTTTATTCTTGTTTTGTTTTTTTAAAATTTTCCCAATGATGAGCCTTCTAGAATAACATTTTAAATTTCATCTTTTATGTATTTTTGTAAGTAACCTTAAACTAGATGGTGAGGGCAAAGATAAGTTAGTATAACTTTAATGCAATGGTCTATGGTTATGATTTTGTTCTTATTTCCATTCCTCAAATGGGGCTGCAGACTGTTTCTTTACAGTTAACAACTTGTTCACTCCTTTCTGGTGATATTTTGTCAAGTGGCTCCTTTTAGGTCACAGATTTTCAATACTTCAGTACTGTGAAAATTGGGCCTCAGGCATGAAAATAAAAATGTTGTTTATGAGTTTTTCTACATTCTCTAAAATATTTTCATGTGCAGTAATCCCTGATTTGGAATAATATTCTATTGTCTGGGTGTACCAGCTTACTTATCCATTCACCTACTGAAGGACATCTTGGTTGCTTCCAGATTTGGCAATTATGAATAAAGCTGCTCTAAACATCCGGGTTTTTATATAGATATAAGTACCAACTCCTTTGGGAGGACCGTGATTGCTGGATCATATGGTAAGAGGTAAGACCTACAAACTGTCTTCCAAAGTGGATGTTTTGTATTCCCACCTACAATAAATGAGAGTTCCTGTTGCTCCACATTTTTGCCACCATCTGGTGTTGTCCGTGTTCTGGATTTTGGCCATTGTGTTAGGTGAATAGCAGAATCTCATCGTTGCTTTAGTTTGCATTTTCTTCGTGATATATGATGTGGAGCATCTTTTCATATGCTTATCTGCCATCTGTGTATCTTCTTTGGTGAGGTGTTCAAGGTCTTTGGCCCATATTTTAACCAGATTGTTTTCTTATTTTTGGTTAACAGTTCTTTATTAGATACATTTTTTGTAAATATTTTCTCCAAATCTATGGTTTTTTGTCTAATTCTCTTGATATTATCTTTGCAAAGCAGAAGTTTTAAATTTTAATGAAGTCCAGTTTATCAATTATTTCTTTCATAGATCCTGTCTTTAGTGTTGTATCTAAAAAGGCATCACCACACACAAGGTCATCTTGGTTTTCTCCTACGTTATCTTCTAGGAATTTTATGGTTTTGCATTTTACATTTAGGTCTATGATCCATTTTGAGTAACTTTTAGTGAAGGGTGTAAGGTCTGTGTCTAGATTCACTTTTTTGTGTATGTGTGTGAGGAAGATTAGCTCTGAGCTAACATCTGATGTCGATCCTCCTCTTTTTTGCCAAGGAGGATTGGCCCTGAGCTAACATCCGTGCCCATCTTCCTCTACTTTATATGGGATGCTGCCACAGCATGGCGTGACAAGCGGTGCATACATGCACGCCTGGGATCCGAACCTGCAAACCCCAGGCCACCAAAGCGGAGCACACACACTTAACTGCTTACGCCACCAGCCAGGCCCTAGATTCATTTTTTTGCAAGTGGATGTCCAGTTGTTCTAGCATCATTTGTTGAAGAGACTATGTTTGCTCCATTGTATCGCCTGTACTCCTTTGTCAAAGAACAGTTGACTATATTTATTTATGTATTTCTGGACTCTCTCTTCAGTTCTATTGATCTATTTGTCTATTCTCTCACCAATAGCACACTGTCTTGATTACTGTAGCTTTATAGTAAGTCTTAAAGTCGGGTTGCATCAATCCTCCAGCTTTGTTTTTTTCCTTCAGTATTGTATTATCTATTCTGTCTGTTGCCTCTCCATGTAAACTTTAGAATCAATTTGTTGATATCCATAAAAAAATTCTTTCAGCTGTTATTCATAGTCGTTACACAGGATCTTTGGTGTGGGCAGTAAGGTGTGGGTGAAAGGGAGCTTTCTATAACCTTATGATAAATCTCTCTTGGTGTGCCTGTGTCCTCGGGCTGTGATCTTCACAAGCGTTTCCTCAGAAGTATAGTATTTTCCCCCACCTCCTAACTGCCTTCTTAGCTGCAGCATTCTCAATTTATTTCCCTGAAGACCTAACCCTTAAGGACTATGCTTTTCTGCCCTCTTTGAAATAAAAGTCTAGAGGGGACTGGAGTGGGAAGAATGCATGTCCTCCACTGGGAGGAGACAATGTCAGTCTTTTCCCCTGTAGAATTGGCCTTTGCTATGGAGAAAGCTCAGGGCACATCTCATTCTTTAACATTTAAACCTGTTGGGGATTCTGGTGCTAATGCCCACAAATGTCGGGAGCCCCCGTAAGACTATCGTCCCCAAGAGATTCTCTCTCTCATGCTGCTCCACACTCAGCCTCAGGAATTTGTCAAAATTACCATTCAAGTGTTTATTTTTGTTTATGGATCCAGAGGTTTCTGCTCTAGGTAAACAGATCTTGATTTGTGACCCTTTGCACATGCCTGACTCTCCTGATTTCAAAGGAGCAGTTTGCCCCGCAATCTCAAATCTCTGATAGGTCCACACAAAGTTATTAGTTTTCCTTTTTTCTAGTTTTTCTTGTTGTAAAAATGAGAGTGAGGACTTCTAAGCACTTTACATGTTGAAGCTGAAACTGGAAGTCCTCTCATTACTTCTCATTAAAATATCTTTTTCCTTTTAAACAAGGATTAAAATATTGCTACTTTGAAATCCTACTTCATCCACAAGATATAGTCCTTGTCTGTCTTTAAAATAATATATTTGTATATGAATACATATACTGTTTATATATATATATATATTTATGATATATACCTGTGAAGTCATGAGGATATTAAGAATAAGACATTTTTATGCATTCAAATGTCTTTCTTATAGTGAGAAACAAACATCAAAAATTTTGAGTGTCATAGAAAAAAATGAGCTTTTTTTCCTGAGCTTTGATTCCAAGTTTACCACTTACTAACTGAGTGATCTTGTGAAAATAATGCCTTCCATGCAGGACTGCTGTGAAGATTCACCGATGCAATGTAAGAAAAGTGCCTTGAAGGAAGTCTAGCTATTCTTATGAATTAATAGCACTATCAATTGATAAGATAATTGCTTTAATGCAGGTATTGACAGAACAGCAGGAATACAGAAGAAATCATGCTTTGAACTGCCTGGTCGTGTTAAGAAATGTATCACGCAGGATGTAGAATTTTTAAACTCTTGATGTACCTGAAAGATGAGTATGAGTTTGCTAAGGAGACACATTTGGTAAAGGTATTTACACAGAGGGAACCTCATATACAAAGGTGTGCTGTGGGATTTCAGTAACATTTCAGCATCTCTCAAATACAAAGTAAAAATTGTCAAGTGATCAGAGATAAAGCTAACTAAGAAGCAGGCACTAATCATGGCAAACTTTTTCTTATATGTAAATGAGTTCAGATTTTTGTCTAAAGATATGGAACATTTTTATAGTAGAAGAGTGACACGATCTGATTTAAAGGTTAGTTCTTATTATACACCAGAGTTGAATTTTCTTCATCATTAACCAGGAACTTCCAAAGACATTCGAAGGACAAGAAAGGAGGTAGGATCACCTGGCCTCTCAATGCACCAGAGCAAAGACGATTTTGGAGCCACTTGACAAACAAATGGAAGAAAGGTAAAATCTAAGAGTAAAAGCATTTGCATGGCCTCTTACATGGGAAAAGGAGAAAGCAAGAACAGACATATCATTACCTTAGCAGCCACCTTGGAAGAGCAAAAATGATGAAGCAGTTGTATATTTGTTCCTTCTTCCTCCTGTTCCCATGGCTTTACATTTTGTTTGTTGTTGTTTGCTCCAATTTCTCTGGGAAACCCTTTACCTTGCTGAAGTACTTTCATCTCTCCTCTACTGTGGCCATGCTTTATATATCTTTCCTCCCTGACTGCCTTCCTTACTTCCTCTTTACATTCCTTCCTCTTTCAGTCATAGATATTGAGTTAGGTTGTACGAGAAAGAGAAAAGATTTGAATAAATTAGTTTGTCTATATGAAAATCATAATCTAGTGGAGATGAAAATGAAAATGAACAAAAATCTTTGAAAATAGATTCACTGCAATATAGCAAGTCTTCTGGTAGATGGAATACAATGCTTCCAGAATGGAAGCAAAGAAACTTGTTGAGCTCCTCCTCTGGGCTAAGTGCCATTTATATTAACTTATCCAATCCTTATAATAATTCCATGACATGATATTATTTTCTCCATTTTGCAATAGAAAAAAATAATGTTCCCAGGGCAAGAAAGTGGTTGAGGTAATAGTATGAGCTTCTTGAGTACAGATATCTATGATTTTCTTAGCTTTGCATTCCCTCTGTGTAACAACGTACATAGGACATGGTAGCCCTAACACAAAATGCATATTTTCTGACTGAATGCATTGAAAACCACATGTTTTCAATGCCAAAAGTTTAGTAATCCTAGAGGGGAGTGGTTCACTCTGCCTTAGGATGAGGAGGAATGTGGGCCAAGAAATTCAGAGGAAAAGCTTCCATGCATTAGTTTACCCTTGACTTGGGTCTTTAGTAAGTAAATGCTTGTTTATAAATAGGCTCCTTTTTGCAAACATATAAAAAAGATACTCTAGTTATTTCACCATTCATTAAACAAAAGCGTATAGTTCTATAATTCCCTCAGCTATTTCAACAACTTCTTTGGCACTCTAAATGATGTTGAAAAACTAAATGATCTTGAAAAACAACAGTGCTTTTGTTTCTGACTTTTTTGGTAACAAATTGTAATTCCAGCTATTTTCTTTTGAAAGTTGTGATTTCTTTGAGATTTTTCAAGTAATCATTTTCACATCATGTACTTTCTTCCTCTTCTCATTAGAATTTGCAGTATGATTCCTGTAAAAAAATTATAATACATGCTTACAAATATAAGCAGACTTAAAATAATAGTTTAACTTTCTTTTAAAAATCTAATTAGCCTGTCTCTTATTTTATTGTCTCTTCATTTAAACGTTCTCCTAAATAGCAAAGATTTGCCCCCAAGTCTTATAAAATGCAAATATTTGATATCACGGACAGCTAAATTCTTGAGCTCTGATGTCTGTCAGCAAATTCCATTTCTTTCTTCATCTTTAGATTGGAGCACTATATTCACTGACTCATAAAATAGTTCTGTAAAAAAAAAAATAAGACTCTACCATCTTTATCTTCTCAATCAAAAAGACATCATAATCTGCCCATTTTGGTCTCTTTAAATTCACCCAAAGAAAGAAATCTGCTAAAAAGACCCTCAATCTAATTTGACCTTCTTACATTTCTCATCATTTGATCCTACCAATTTTGGAATCTCACATTTGCTCTTTGATTTTTGGTATTTCTGCTCAAACTTCATCACCGTCAGAAAAATATCTATTAATCACTTTTAGAGAAACTGTTGCCTTTTTTCATTCTTTAAGAATATTATTTTATTATCCTGACCCGCAAGCTTCTTGAAAACAGTATTCTTATCCTTGATAATTCCTTTCAGGTTGTGAATGTCTTCCAATTCCAATGGGAATTTATTATTTATGATCTATTAGTTTATGCAACTTCTCAAATATTGATAGTTGCTATTATCATTGCATAAACAAAAATAGAGATAATTTGTACATTGTATTCCATTCTTTCTTGCACTTAATGAAATAAATCCTATCTATCTCCAAGCACTCACATTTGACTGGTCCAGCTCTCCTGTGAGAAATTTTTCTATTCATCTAACTTAAACGTTTGTGGCTTAATTGACTCTGATTTACTCTTTTTTTGACTCCTTGGAGGCATAAGCAATAACCCATTAACAACTGATCTTATCATTCTTTATAAATGTTTCTTGAAATATTGCTTGCTCTTCTCTAGAACAGCACTTTTCAGTGCATATTAATCCATGGGACAGTGGTTTTGTAAATGCTGGGTAGGGAAAAAACAAAAAGTTCCATGGTCCAATGAATTCAGTCACTACCACCAAACATGTTCCTTTCTTGGATACACATTAACCAAACTATTAGTGGCTCTGTGAAGATTTAGAACAAAGAAGCATGTTTAACTTTATTTTACTCAGCACTTCTCAATGTTATTTCACCATGAGCTTCATTTTTCATGTAACATCTATGAACACTCCAGGAAAAATTCTTTGAGAACTACTAGATCAGTGATCCTTTTGTTTTCATCATTTAGCCTATCTTCCAAGATTTGTTCATTTTATTAGTTTTAATAAGTCAATATTCTTATATTTTTGAAGACATAAATTATACACAGTATTCTAGTAAGTGTCAGATGAATATGAAATAGAATGGAAAAAATACTTTCAGACCCTTACAGAGCATGGTAATTTTAATATATTTTGGCATCATCTTCACTTCTCTTTTTATACTGAAGAAAACTATCACTACTACATGGATGTCAATATCAAATGGTAATCTACATCGACAGCCAAGTTTAACTGCCATGTACTTTAGCCATCCAGTTAAAGTGCATACTTTCTTTCTTCAAAATTCTTATGGTTACATAAAGTAAAAATGGCAATAAATTCAATTATATTGGAATATTCCTCTTTCTATCACTACATGTTTGTCAGAGTGTTGAATATTCCCATAAGGTTACCAAGGTTGGTACTTCTGTTTTTATTTTTAAGATCAAGAGAACAAGATGAAGAGTTACGTGAGTTGGGCCAAAGAAGGTCTTTGAATCCCTGAAACATCAGCTGGTGTTTAATCTATGAATTGTGCTACCTCCCAGCAAGCGACTAGCAATTCCAATGCAGGTCAAAGATGAGAAATGTAAACTAAAGGAAAGAATAAAGAATCAGTGAAGTATTTGACAGTTTGATATGACCCATAATCTAATGGGTACAAAATGTCGATAAAGATCACAGCAAAACAGTTGTTGGTTTCATTTTAATAACGTTTCCATATGAAGCAAAACAGACAGATGAAGCAAAACACACAAAGTGTTTTAAGAGATGAAAACTGTCCCATTTACCACCTTAATGTTTCACTTAATTAGGAATTAAAGAAGAGGTTTATACCACCAAGTAACTCAGCTCAAAAAGCATGGATTGGGGGCTTAAATTCTTGATGGTACTACCGTTGTACCCGATAAAACTATTTAAGTTGGTTTGGATGTGTATATCGTATAAAATTACAGCTTGGGCTTTTACTTTTAGTACCTTCCAATGCATCCCTTGTACTTCCATCTGTGTTTTCTAAACTCAGATCTGTTAACACTTCTCTCCTAAAAATTTCACTTGTAGGACCCTACTGAGCATGGGATAGAGTCCCTTTATTTATAATGGCGTTCAGTGCCCTTCTCAGTCTGGAATAAACCTTCTTCCTCAGCCTGTTTACCACTGCATCCTCAGGGCCCCGCTAGTGGACCACACACACACTGTAGTCTCTGTAGGTTGTACAGTGTACAAATATTGACATAGGCTACAGGTGGACGTGCCCTCTGGAGTTGAAGACTGTGATATTCTTCCTCTTTACTCGCCATTCCCTCCCTTATACTAAATTTTACACTAAATTTTTTCTCCTCTTTTGAAGCTGTGGTATTTTCTTACACCATTGTTAACTTTAAGATGCTCTTCTTTCTGCCTGTGATGACGTCTCTGTTTTTAATCTGTAAACTCACAGGTCTTCTTCAGGACCCAGTTAAAACATCACCTATTCTCTGAAGATTACTGAGGCTCAAAAATTTATAACTGTTTATTATAAATTATTATTTAATTTATTGTACTATATAGAATATTGACAGCTCTTTTCTTCTCCTGTATTTATTTGCCTGTAACCACTACTACTGTTATTTTCTAGTTTCCTGTTATTGCTAGTTTCCTGTTATTGCAAATTATTACAAATTATCACAAATGTGCTGGCTTAAAACCTACAGATTTGTTATTATATCTCTAGAGGTTAGAAGTCTGAAATAAGTGCTACTGGACTAAAATCCGGGTTTTAGCAGGGCTGTATTCCTTCTGGAGACATTAGGAAAGAATCAACTTCTTGCTTCTTCTAGCTCTTAGAGGCTGTTGACATTCCTTGGCTCATGGCTGCTTCTTCCATCTTCAAAGTCAGCAACATAGCATCTTCAAATCTGACTCAGACCTCCACCGTTTACTTTTAGAATTCTTACATGATTACATTCAGCCCACCTAGATAATCCAAGATAATCTGCCCAGCTCAAGATCCTTAATGTAAACATATCAAAGTCCCCTTTGCCACATAAGATAATATATCCATCGGTTTTGTGGATTACAATATAGACATCTTTGAAGGAGTATTCTTCTGCTTACCACACCTACCCATCATTGCATCTAAAACACCTTGCGTGGTTCCCAGCCTTTACTACCCAATATTTTTCAGTTTAAAGAATTAATGAATAGTCTAGTTACTAGTTTTTAAGTCAGTCTTTTACTTAGATTATGAAATTCCTGAGGCTAGGGAGCATGTTTTAGTTACTTCTGTATCCTCATGTTTTGCTTGATGCCCACTATACAGTAAATTCAAAATAAAATTTGATTGAATTAATAAATAAGAGGCACAACCAAATGCAGCCTTTAATGAAAATATCTAATGGAATATCCATTTATGTATATAAAGGAACTCTACTTTCCAGAAAGTATGACTTTTGGGTCTATTAAATCCTTTTCCAGATTAATTTTGTATCAGCTGGGTCAGAAGGAAAGGTGAAAATCACTACAAAGTGCTGTAGCCTCTTTCCTTTGGAACAGCTAAGTCCTCTTTGATCCCCTTCCTGCCTTTATGGTATCGTTCCTCAGCTACCTTCTCACATCCATTATCAATATTGGTGATGCTTATTCCAGTTTTTTATTTTATGTAATTCAGACCTGCGTGGACTAGGTGAAGCAATACATAGAAAAATAATCATGTGAAACTGAACGATGAAAATCAGAAGATCTGAATAATAAGGGTATAATACATTCCCTGAAAGTATCAATGACCTTATGCATCTTTGAGTGGTTGCTCTATTTTACACTTCAATTTTCCTGTGCAGATGCAATCTATGGGTCATAATCATTGAATTCTGATTCAAGAAATGCATCTATGAGGTGTGCCAGAACATGAGTGCATTACAAGAAGCCTTTCCATCCCTACACCCCACGCCCCACAATTACAGTAACTATCACCTTGAAACATTTGTTATTCCACTTTCAAATTAAGGAACACATAAATGCTGCAATATAACAAAATCTTCTTCCTCTGTTGACATACTGTGCAGTGCTGGGCACAGAGTAGTCCCTCAATCAAGGAATGTCAACTGAATTAAATTGAAGCCATTAATAGTAGTCCCTTATCTCTTTCTGTTTTTAACTTCTTTCCTTATTTCTCTCATTTTGTATAACCACATAGGTAAATTTCTCCATTCCAGTAGATGGTTTCCTTAATATGTACTAAGTCTTATAGTCATTTGAAATATGTCATTTGATTTAAAAAATACATTTAGTTTCCTATTAAAACCACGAGTTTGATTCCATGTTACTTATGCTCTTACATTCTCAAGCTCAAGTCAATCTAATAACAACAGCTTTCCTTCAGAAGGTATGGATAGTGTTCTACAAAGTTGCCACCAGCGTTTTATTGCTTATGTTCATTTGTTGTACTTACCTTTTAAATTTTAAACTTCTAGATGGAAGAAGATATGTCTGTTTATTTTTCATCATCACACTTTAAATGTTTTACAAAGTCACCTATTCAATGAGACTTCCTGGGTGTCTTATATGAAGTGGCATCCACTTCCTATTATGTCATATTCTTTCCTTGATACATACACACTATGCATATATGCACATATATGTACATGCATACATATATACACCTATATATATTACATGTCTATATTTTAAAACTATTTGACATATTTTATATTTCACTTATCTAAATTTATATCTTCTCCATTAGGAAAAAAGCATATAGCAAAGGGCCAATAAATATTGTTGAATCTATAAATTTAGGATATTAATCTTATAAATGGTTATTGTGTTATAGATATTTATCATTCAAGTTTCTCAAGTTGTAATGTTATAGAAAAGCAAAAATCTTCATATCTGGCAAATGTTACTGATAAATTGATTACTGTCAAGTTAACCTTTGTTTAGTTAACCCTAACATATATTCCTACATGTTGCATCAGTGTTTTTACCAGTCTACCTCTTAATGACTTAGTATTTTTTGCAAACTTCTGACTGAACTAGCTAAATATAAAATAAATAGTATTATATGGAATAGAAAATATGATAAAGAAGCAGAAATTTATCAAGCTAGAGCTGATTATTGTAATATTGATGAATATCTGCAATTTATAGATCTACAAGTTAACAATTGAGAAAGAAAAATAAAAAATAATGGTAAATAAGCCCTTTAAATGAAAATATTTGGGTTGATTATAAACTAGTGACTCCTAAATTTATAACTCCAGCCTCAATCTCTCCCCACATTTCTTGGCTTGTATATCCACTGTCTACTCAACATTTTCACTTGGATGACTACTAAGTTTAACACTTCACATCCAAAGCAAAACAAAACAAAACTAAACTAAACCTGATCTACAGCTCTTATACAGCCTCATCCTTCAACAGTGCGTGAAGGCCAAAATGTTAGGATCTCCTTTGACATCTGACTTTCTCTCACTCCCTATAGACAATCATTCAGCAAATCCCAGTGTCTCTGCCTTGAAAATATATATGAAATCTAAACATTTTTTATAACCCTTACTTCTTAACCCTAGGCTAAGCCACCATCAGCTCCCAATCAGACTTCTGTAATAGTCTCGACTGATGATCCATGTGTTCATTTTTTCACTTCTATCATGAGCCTTTTAAGCAAATCTTGTCATTTCTTTACTACTATCCACCAATGACTTTCAACCCTATATAATTCTCTACATGAGGATACCTCTGCAAACTAAAATCCTGTCTTGTTTCTCACTTCTTCCTCTCCTTCCACCATGCCGGTCTCCTGAGTATTCCTCACACTAACCTTGTTCCTGCCTCAGAGCTCTTGGCTTCCCTATTTCTCGTGCCTGGAATTTTCTTCCCTAGACCTTCACGTGACATGTTCTCTTTCTTCAGGACTCACGTCAGCCCTCCCTGCTCAGAGGGGCCTTCTTTAATCACTTCATGACACTCTCTGTCACTATTTACTCTCTTGTTTTGTTTTACTACTTATATATTTTTAGGTAAAATGCTGCTAACATTCTATTCACGTATTTATTAATTCATTCATTTATTGTCTGTTTTTTCCACAAAAATAGAGACAGTGACCTTGACAATTTTATCTACCAATATATCCACATACCTCGAAGAATGCCTAGCATAAAAGACACACAATTTCTGTCAAAAGATTGAATTAATATAAAACAGAATGAACTGAAGAATTGATGGATGGATGAAGATGCTTTCTAGAGAAAATTGATCAAGCCTTGGAATACTGCAAAACTGTTTCTTTTCATAATCATGCTATAGAATGCAAAGTTAAAGATATCTAACTTTTATCAATATTTTTTTCTTAAAAATTGTCCAAAAAAGAAATCAAAGCTCAGTTTTTTCTAAAAAATAAATTGAGTTGCGTTATAACCTATACTTCTTTCACATTAGATAAAATAAAGCCACCTTCAAAAAATTTAGTTTAATTTTACAAAACAAAGTTCCAGTCAAAATTTATTTTTTCAATACTTATGATAAAATTTTAGTTTCTATTTTAAGAGGGTGCACGTTTAGAAGCCTTTCTCTGATACCAATTATATTTGAATAGCAAGGAACTCCTGCATCTATCTCTTAAGGAAGTTGTAAAGTTTAAATTAAATGAAACAACATAATCTCTCAATATGCTATTAACTACTTTTATGCGTATAAGTGTGCAAAATGATGCCATGGCAAAATTTACTTGGATGGTCAAATTTTTCAAATCTCTTTTAAAAGTATTTCAAAATTTATCTCTTCTTTCAATTTCTTTGCACATAAAGTGTGAACTAATAATAATTCCTGTTCATTTAATCCTATCACTTTATGTATTTCAACAATGAAATTTCAGAACCAATTAAAAGAATTGATATGATGCCCTCTATTTTCTATAATAGATGATAAATCATTGCACATAATCCTCAGTCATTTTTATTATAAGCTGCATATTAAAGGAAAGAAAACAGAGGCTAAGAAAATCTGAGTTGATTGACAGAATTCCCAGTTTGTGAGTACACAGCCAGAGTGGAGCTCAGATCTTCTGATCAGTACTTTTCCACTCTGCCATGTTATCCATCTATAAATTTTTTATGCATTTCATCCTAAAAATATTAGTGACATCTTTTAAATGCTTCAGTTATTGTCTTTATATTTTCAATCTGAAACAGATTATGCAGGGACATTTTAAAATGTTGATGGATTTCTCCATTCCAACCTCCATGCTTAGCAACTCATCCTTGTACCTAAAGTATCTCTTTCCTCCCCCTGACTGAACAGCATAAGTGTGTATCCACTCTAGGATAACAAAATAATGGCTAAAAATAATCAATTAGGAAACAATAAGGTTTTGGTCTAAGAATGAGAAGGAAAGTTTCATTCTTTCCAAGTGAGTTATCTCTATAGCCAAGTGAGTTATCTCTGTAGTATAGACTAATTTAAAGACCCAAGAGACATGGGACATGAAGCAGACAAAGAAATCTGCCATACAGAGGAGTGGGTGAGACTCAGGAATTTTGACCTCTGTGAGGACAAGTGTCACCAGCTCCAGGAAGCTGTATCAGAGGTGAGTGAGCAGAAAGCTATACTTCCCCATGGTTGTGTATGAGGATCACCAGTTTCTGGGAGATCGAGGACCACTCATCAGCCATCCAGTATGGAATGATTTTTTTTTTCTCCAAGTCCATTGTTTATTGTTCTCACTTCTCTGATTATTTGGCTGTCTTATTATAAATAACATTTTTCCTCTCTGCTTAGCATTATTGCTAAACTCTCAGTTCAGCTATCTGTTTGTGCCTGAGCTAGGTCCTTTACAGTGAAGTAGTAAGTAGCAGAAAAAGGGACCTACTACCTGTGGAGGTTTAATTATGGCCTTCCAAAGATGTCCATGTCCTAATTCCTGAAATCGGTGAGAATGTTACCTTACATGACAAATAGAACTTTGCAGATGTGGTTGAGTTAAGGGTTTTGAAATGGTGACATTTTCCTGGGTTGTCTGGATGAGCATGTTGTAATCACAAGTGTCCTTTTAAGATGGAGGCAAGAAGTCAGTAGTAGGAGATACGAGGACGGAAGCAAGAGGTTGGAGTAATGAGAGAAAAGGGTCACAAGGAAAGGAACGCAGGTATAGTCTAGAAGCTAAGAAAGACAAGGAAACGAATTCCCCTCTCAGTCTCCAGAAGGAGCCAGCCCTGCTGACATCTTGGTTTTAGGCCAGTGAAATTGCTTTTGGACCTCTAACCTCTGGAACCATAAGATAATAAATTCTGGTGTTTTAAGCTACTAGGTTGGTGGTAATTTGTTGCAGCAGCAACAGAAAACTAATACTCCGCCCCAACAGATTACAAACCAGATTATACAAATAAGAAGCAGCTCTACAATTCTGATTTTTTATAACCACACTATTATCTTCCTCACATACGTCTTGTATCTCCAGGTGTAAGGTATTATGTTAGCTCTCATGCATAATGTGGTGACATAACAAGAAGATTTTGTAGTTGCCTCCAGTTACTTTTTTTACTAACTACTTAACGTGACATTTGAGACATAGACAAATTATCATTTTTATTACTCTTTTTTCAATTACTGTCAGAGCTTTTACTGAAGCTGTAGGCAGGACCATGAACTTCTCAAAATGATGACAACTCAGAGTTTCTACCAGGAAAAAAAAATCCTGGAGAATGTTGTTGTAATTGTTTTGGCTAAGTGAGGTAATTAGTGAAATGATGCCTCCTTAGAGACTTATCAATATCTAAGAGAATGGATCTCAAGAAGGAAAACATCAGAATATCTGAATAATTTCAGAGAACTCCAGGTAATGGCTGGTCAGATGTGTATTCATGTACAAAGAAAAGGGCCAGCCATTGCTGAGAAAATTGTAAAGGTGGCTAAGGTTTTCTTAGGGATCCCTCTTGCAACATTTTTTTAGGATTTTTGTTACCACTATATTCCTATTTCATTTATGACATCTCTGGCCCACTAGGCCCTCAATGACAGAACACTAAGGACCAGGTCTATATTTTCATGGTTGGTTCCCTGTCATTAACCACATCTTCTATGACCAATGCTTGTAATGAAGAATCACCACAACCTGCAGGCCTATATTCTAGATCAATGGATTCATTCTTGCCTAAAATTTTCTAATTATTGGTTGTGTAAATTTTTCATGTCACTTAGCTTCTCCGAATCTCAGTTGACTCAAAAATAAAATGAAAAGTTTGGGCTAAATCATTACTAAGAGCTCTCTTCCTCAAATTTTCTAATAATCCTGCGATTCTTATCATGAATGATTGACCAAATTGCCAATTGTTTAAACTAATGTTATCCTTTTTCTTACCTCTCAAGTCTACTGTGCTGGCTGTCCTTACTCTATTTACAAGCTGAATTTAAATACTAGAGCTTTACTGTAAAAGACCCAGAAAATTAGTTAAATCTCCCCTCTAAATGAAAGTCTATAAGACTTCTATCAATCAAGATAGCCAAAATGCAAGGTAAGAGCCAAATGGGAGTCATAAAGGCTGTTATGAATATCAGAGCAAGAAGAAAGATGTGTTTTAGAGAGGTATTCTGAAGTAGCTACACTAAGCTCTCAGTTTAGTTTCAGAAAACCTGGGTTTTAGTCCAGATTTTGGCACATAATGGCTATACAATCCTGAGTGCATAAATATAACTCTTTGAAGCTCAGTCTATTCATAAGTCAAAAGAAATCAATAATTTGTCCTTTACCATGTCCTCTGGTAGCACTCCAGGAACTAGAGAGGGTGGGGTTCAGGGGGAAATTAAATTAACATACAAAAATAACTGAAACACAAGACAGAATGAGAGCAGCTCATAGAAGGTGCTTTCAAGGTTCAGAAAAAGAGCTCTTTCCTACAGTATAGATGAGCCAGCCTATTGAGAGTATATCTTTCTGAATATTTATGAATGTTGGTGACAATTTCTAATTTTTTAAAAATTTTGTGTAGTAACATATTTCAAAATAAAATATTTATATTGTTAATTTCACAAAAGTAATACATGATCACTATGGAAATAATAATGTCCGCTCTTTATTCAACATTAATTACGTACCAGCAACAAGCAGTGCTTCGTGCCTCCTCAATATTACCTCATTTGATTTGTACCATCTCCCCATTAGATAGAAATTATTACTAACCCCATTTTGGAGATGAGAAAATTGAGTATCAAGTTAACAACAAGCCAAAGGTCAGGAGATAAGAAATGACCAAAACAATTTAAATCTAGATGTATTTAATTCCACAATTCCTTCTCCTAATTATCAGGTTTCACAGAAAATACAATTAAAAATATATGTAAATATTGATCATACCACTTACCCACAAATTAACACTGCTAACATTTGTTAGGTTACATACAATACATGCACAGACACGTGCATACATGTATGCAGTGCTCAAGGTGAAAAATTCAAATAATGCCAACGCTATAAGATGTAAAATAAAAGTTCTCAACTTGACACTATTCTTTTAGTTTTCTCTCGTGCAATAACCACCGTAAACAGACTCTTATGTAGACCTTCATATATTTGAAAAGATATATATCTGAAACATATTTTAACTTGACTGCCAAAGATTTAACAACTCTATCATTATATTTTAGCTTAACTACATAAAAATAGACAAATTCTATATGACACTAAACATAATGCAATATCTTCACACAATTTTCGTTTCAATTTTTGAAGGGTGCATAAGATTAATTGACAAAAATCTACGTATGAATACCTGGCATTACAATAACGGTAATATTAAAACAAGCTACTGTTTCTTGAATACCAGCTATTTTAGCTATGTACATGTAATCTTGATATATCTATATATATTTTATTTCTATTGTACATATGTGAAGGCTGAAACTTAGGAAAACTAACTCACTCTCTATTACATAACCAGTTGTAAGGGGGATTTGATCTAGAATCTGTGTGACTATAAAGTTAGTTCTCTCTCCAGTGTGATGGCTTCGTTCTGCTGCTTTCTGAGGTTTGAGACCTTTCCCTCACAACACACAGTCTAGCTTTGTATAAACATACCCATATTGGTTAAATTTTCTAAGTAATTATAAATTTTACTTTTCCTTGTACAATGTGGCTATAAAATCTGGTTTTCTAAGTTGTTGCCAAAAGTCAGTGAATGGAACAGCCTAAAGAACCATATAGATTTTTTGTTTCAGATAAACTCAGCAAGGCAACATTACCACAAAGGGAACTTGCAAGTTGTATTTTTTTTTCCTGAAATCTTTCCAATCCACTCATTAAGGCATTAGTCTCAGTTCAATATAACTTTGCAGGCTTCCTGTTATTTCAATCATATCTATGAAGTGGAACATTTGTTTAAAAGCCTTCTGTAAAAGCTTAGGCAAGTGAGGCAAAGCAGAGAAATAAATACTTGTATTTGCTTTAAGCTTCTTTTCCTTATTGGACTATAGGGAGAGTTAGTTAGGATGCTATGTATTAGAATTTGCTGCTTCTTTGGTTTAAATCTAGTAGTAAAGAGTTGATTATAAATGTATAATAACATGATATTCCTAGCAATTGTGTCAAAACTAACCTGAATAAATTAATCATATTAATTTATTTACAATATATCTTATCCCTGTTTATTGTCTTTCTCTTCCTCCTTCCCTCCCTTCCTCTCTCCTTCTTTCCTGTCCCAACACTTCCTGCATTTTTTCTTTTTTTCTATCATAGCAAAATTCCTCTGTGGCTTAGGATATAATTCAGAGAAGTCACCAAATAAAGGCAAGAAAAATTTGAAATAATGGTGGGAAGAAACTCAATCTTTCTTTGAAAGTAGTGGGTTCGACACACTGCTCACTTACCAATACTTACAGCACTCACGTCATAGCATCTTTTTTTTTTTAATTTTTTGTTTATTGCAGTAACATTGGTTTACAACATTGTATAAATTTCAGGTGTACATCATTATACTTCTATTTCTGCATAGATTACATCATGTTCACCACCCAAATACTAATTACAACCCATCACCACACGCATGTGCCGAATTATCCCTTTCGCCCTCCTCCCTCCCCCCTTCCATTCTGGTAACCACCAATCTAATCTCTGTCTCTATGTGTTTGTTTGTTGTTGTTATTATCTCCTACTTAATGAAGGAAATCATATGATATTTGACCTTCTCCCTCTGACTTATTTCACTTTGCATAATACCCTCAATGTCCATCCATGTTGTCACAAATGGCTGGCTTTCATCGTTTCTTATGGCTGAGTAGTATTCCATTGTGTATATATACCACATCTTCTTTATCCATTCGTCCCTTGATGGGCACTTAGGTTGCTTCCAAGTCTTGGCTATTGTGAATAACGCTGCAATGAACACAGGGGTGCATGTATCTTTATGCATTGGTGTTTTCAAGTTCTTTGGGAAAATACCCAGCAGTGGAATAGCTGGATCATATGGTAGTTCTATCCTTGATTTTTTGAGGAATCTCCATACTGTTTTCCATAGTGGTTGCACCAGTTTGCACGCCCACCAGCAGTGTATGAGAGTTCCCTTCTCTCCACATCCTCTCCAACACATGTTGTTTCCTGTCTTGTTAATTATAGCCATTCTGACGGACGTGAGGTGATATCTCATTATAGTTTTGATTTGCATTTCCCTGATAGTTAATGATTTTGAACATCTTTTCATGTGCCTGTTGGCCATCTGTATATCTTCTTTGGAGAAATGTCTGTTCAGATATTTTGCCCATTTTTTAATTGGGTTGTTAGTTTATTTGTTGTTGAGATGCATGAGTTCTTTATATATTTTGGAGATTAAGCCCTTATCAGATGTATGGTTTGCAAATATCTTCTCCCAATTGTGAGGTTGTCTTTTCGTTTTGTTGATGGTTTCCTTTGCTGTGCAGAAGCTTTTTAGTTTGATGTAGTCCCATTTGTTTATTTTTTCTATTGTTTCTCTTGCCCGGTCAGACATGGTGCTTGAAAATATGTTGCTAAGACCGATGTCAAAAAGTGTACTGCCTATGTATTCTTCTAGAAGTTTCATAGTTTCCAGTCTTACATTCAAGTGTTTAATCTATTTGGAGTTAATTTTTGTGTATGGTGTAAGGTAAGGGTCTACTTTCATTTTTTTGCATGTGGCTATCCAGTTTTCCCAACACCATTTGTTGAAGGGACATTCTTTTCTCCATTGTATGTTCTTGACTCCTTTGTCAAAGATTAGCTGTCCATAGATGTGTGGGTTTATTTCCGGGCTTTTGATTCTATTCCATTGATCTGTGTGTCTGTTTTTGTGGCAGTACCATGCTGTTTTGGTTACTATAGCTTTGTAGTATATTTTGAAATCAGGGAGTGTGATACCTCCAGCTTTGCTCTTTTTTCTCAGGATTGCTTCAGCTATTCGGGGTCTTTTGTTGTTCCATATAAATTTTAGGATTCTTTATTCTATTTCTGTGAAAAGTGTTGTTGGAACTTTGATAGGGATTGCATTGAATCTATAGATGGCTTTAGGAAGTATGGACATCTTAACTATGTTAATTCTTCCAATCCAAGAGCACGGAATAGCTTTCTATTTCTTTGTGTCTTCTTCAATTTCTTTCAGCAATATTTTATAGTTTTTGGTGTACAGATCTTTCACCTCTTTGGTTAGGTTTATTCCTAGATATTTTGTTCTTTTTGTTGCAATTGTAAATGGGATTGTATTCTTAATTTCTCTTTCTGCTACTTCATTGTTAGTGTATAGAAACGAAACTGATTTTTGTATGTTGATTTTGTATCCTGCAACTTTACCATATTCGTTTCTTACTTCTTTATGTGTGAATCCATCTCTCTCTCTTTCTCTCCTCCTGCCCCTTCTCTCTTTCTTGATTTTGCTCTCTGATCCTTCCTTATCTACCTTTCTCTCTTTCACTCTCCAAGATCCAGGTTACTGATGGCTCTAGGGAATCTGTACAGGAGACACACAAATATTTTTTGTGTGTGTGGGAGGAAGATCAGCCCTGAGCTAAGGTCCATGCCAATCCTCCTCTTTTTGCAGAGAAAGACTGGCCCTGGGCTAACATCTGTGCCTATCTTCCTCCACTTTATATGGGACGCTGCCACAGCATGGCCTGATAAGCGGTGCCTCGGTGAGCACCCGGGATCCGAACCTGGGCCGCCAGCAGTGGAGTGCGCGCACTTAACTGCTACACCACGGGCCGGCCCCTGAGACACAGAAATATTAAATGATTTGCCTATGATTCAGCATAAGGGAAATTTACTGTCTATTTATGTGGATTCCTATCATCAGCCTTGAATAGTGGTTAAGAGTATAGACTTTGGGACCAGGAAGATCTGATCTTGAATCTTACTATGGCTGCTAATTACCTATATAAACTGGTTCTTAAATGTTTAGACCTCAAAATGGGGATCATATAATACCTCACAGAGTTGGTATAATAACTAGAGTTTAAATGAGAAGACATACACAAAGTGTTTAATATTCTGACTTTTACACAGTAAGTGCTCCGTAAAAGATAGCTACATTAGGATAAGTGTTTTTCCAGAGAGACCTTGTCTGCTAATAGGGCAAACTTCCATAGTCAATGAAAGTCTTGGCACATCTTTCCTTTAAGCGCTTTCCGGGAAGGCAGATCTGTTGGAAGACCTGCTATCTCTAGTCTAGATCTCTGCCTATTCTTTTACTTAGTAGAAAATCTAGATCCCACTGAATGTCATTGATCCCAAGATCCTATAGTTCAGGAAGGCTTGAGGATTCTCAGGGACCTGAAGATAAGGAGGCCTTCTTATACCGGTTCACTATGAGTATTACTCACAGAGTGCCAAGTGAATTGCCTCACTCACTTGACTCACATGTTCATTAGGTGAGAGCGGGAATACAGTTTTGCACAGATCTCTGGTTTATTTATTTATTTATTTATTTTTAGTTATTTATTCTTTTTATGTGAGGAAGATTAGCCCTGAGCTAGCATCTGTTGCCAATCTTCCTCTTTTTTTTTGCTGAGGAAGAGTGGCGCTGGGCTAACATCCGTGCCCATCTTCCTCCGCTTTATATGGGACGCCGCCACAGCATGGCTTGAAAGCGGTGCGTTGGTGCACGCCTGGGATCCGAACCGGCGAACCCTCGGGCTGCCCCAGTGGAGCACGCACACTTAACCGCCTCACTACCGGGCCGGCCCTTCTCTTGTTTATTTTTACCTACCATTAGCCCTTGTATGGTTTAAGCTGATGACAAGCACGATAAAAACTATTTTTATCTTTGGCTTCCAACTAGCTTTGGCAGATACATTCATTAAGCTTTTCTCCTAAATTGTTCATCAACATTCCTACCTCTAACACTCCTTGCCCTCCCCTTCCTGCAGTATCAGTGAAGTATGCAGTCATCGTCTTCACACATAACAGCCCTAAACTCTGAAGAGATTTGTGAATTCCTTTCACCTCCTTTTTCTACCTGGCTTACTGGCTATGAAGTGCATAGTACACTACGTGGTCTCTTTATTTCCCTGACTAGGATTTCTTAGACTCTATTTCTAGATGTTCTTTTTTTTCCCCCTCAGGACCTACTCTTTAGTTCTTCTCTCCCATTCAGATGGCAGAAGTAGGTTCCACGGTTGAACTCCTTGTCCTTTTCCTTCTGCTTAGGCCAGCTTTGTGGCATCATCCAACTGAGGATACATGCTCACACATAAGGGTCTCACCTCTTCTTCCAGAGGGTCACCTGCCTTCAGTTGTACAAGGAGATGTCTACTTTTCCAAGGGTCTTGGAATTACACTTCAACTGTACATGACTTGTTCTCATTGGAAACCTAAATTCTAGAGAAGTTTTGGTTTTTTCCTAGGTACATTCCCACTTATAGAGAAGATATTGCATCATTTGTGGTATGCATGTGTCCCCCTGATAGTTTTCAAATTCCTATGGGGTGTCAGATGGTATCTTATTCATCTTTTTATATCATATAATATCGAACACATTCCTTGCACAGAGTAAGAAATTAACAAATACTGTTTTGATTTGTTTTAAGGAAATACTTGCAGTCTGTGAGAATATACCAAAGTTTCTAAAATAAAGATTTAAGTGGAAGCCTTCATCATTGCCCAATGGTTCCCAATAAAAATTAAATAATCTTGATTTAGATTTTTAAAGTTTCACTCCACTTTTCTATTGCCAGAATGAGGAATATTTTACTTATCATTTTCAGATCAGATATGCTCAACTTCTCCTGTGTTCTAGAGGGGCCTTTGTTATTTCATCTTATTATAGTCCCATGACTATCTGAAGGGTGAAAGAAGTTTGAAAACTGGAATTACAGAGCAATAAATAGTTATCTTTTCTCTCTTCATTGGACACTGGGACTACTCTCAGATTCTGTGCTATCAAAGTTTTGGTCATTGGAAACATTTCCTTTCTTTATATAATAGGATATAAACTTGGATGGATTTCAGATTCCAAAAGGAGCCCAGTGTGGCCATATGCTGAGTGGCATTGAGTGATTTGCAACCTCTCTGAGTTTATTTCAGCGCACGTAAAGTGGTGGGTGATAATAATATCCTCCCCTCCCTCACGGGAATTGTCATGAAGATAAAATAATGCATATAAAAGCAATTTCTAAACTATAAAACTCATTTTAAGAGTAAGACATCATTATGATTCTTGGCTTATAAAATAATACAACACCAAAACTTTTGAAACTCAATTTAAATGTAATGAATAAGCTGCAATTATCTGCATAGTTGTTACTTAGTCTGTTGAAAGTGACATAAAACCACAAGTTTTATTTTCTTTGAGAAAAATTACAAAATGCAGTTTCTGTTTTAATAGGACCTTTGCTCTAGGATTATTAGCTCACAGTATGAATTTCTTGTAGGACCTATTTTAGAATCTGTAACTATCAGATTTTTAAAAAGTTAAATCAGCATTGCAAATTAAGCATTGGTACTCGATTGGATCTCAAGAATCATGGTGGTCTGGGCAAAGTAATGCTTTTGAACATGCAGAAAATTGAAACTGTTAAGTTCGGAGTCTTTTCTGGAACTAGGAAATGCAATCCCTAGTTCTTCAGTTAATCAACCTGATAAACTTATAAAGCAGAATTATATGCCTAGCAAGGATTTCATTCATGAATCATAAGGAATAGCAGGGAAAACCATTTCAAGTAGTGGAAAGAAGACTGGAATTTTCATTAGAAAACTTGGATTTGAGTTCTAGCTCAACCACATTTTAGTTGTGAGATCTGCATCTAGACAAATTACTTTAAACCCTGTGGGTTTCAATTTCCTCAATTACTGAATAGTGTATGAGAATCAAGTGAAACGATATTCATTCACTAAATCCATGTATGTATTTATGTACATATGTATAATTTAGCTTGCAAGGATATAAGCAGGGTAGTGTTTCCCATTGAAGAAGAGGACACAGAAACTACGGAATATAGGTGTCTATAAGAAAAACATGTTGTATCAAAAGGATCACAAGCAGATGTATGTTTGACGAATGTTATGGAAGAGTCAGGGAATGACTGGAGAAGCAGTGTAGGAAGACAGAAGCCTGATCATGGGGTGCTTTCTAAGCAATGCCAAGGGGGTTGGACTTTATTCTTTATGTGATGGGGGAAGGATTTGAAAGATTTTACATAGAAAAATGGAATGATGATATTTGTTTTAGCTAGAACAGATATAAGCCACAACAGTCTTTTTAAGAAGTGAATCAAACTCATGTCACATTTCTGCTTTAAAACATCAATGTCTTTTCAACTCAGAATAAAATTGAATAATGTACCATGATCTACAAGGAGATGCTGCCGATCTAGTCTCTACCTACCATTTCCGGCTAAGGTGTCCCTCTCTTCTGCCCTGCTCAACATGGTCACTTTCATGGCCCCTGAACACAGCCAAGCCCTTTCCTAACTGCTAGCACATGTCATTGCTGTTCCCTCTGCCAGGAATCCTCTTTTCCATCTGATCATGCCAAGCTCAGCAAAATAATGTCACTTCCTCAGAGACACCTTCCCTAACACCCTTTCTAATGTGCTCCCCTTAAACTTAGTCTGTCTTAGCACACTACCACATTAGCTTAAATTTGTGAAGGACAAGACAAAAGGCAGGGAGGAAATTTATGAAGATGACTTGATAGTCCATGTGAGGAATGAGGTCTGAGTTAGGAGTAAGCTAGTTAACATCTTGCTTGGCCAGACCTACTAATGTCTGAGCAATTTTCTACCAGTGTCCTACCACATGAGAAAATGAGTCCAATTGAACTCGATGAATATTTATTAAGGATGTACTGTATTTTTGGCACAATGATAAATGCTGCTCTTAACATTGCTCTCTATCTGTAGCAAAGTCATGACAAGCAGCCTTTCCATTTGGTCTTGAACATGGCATCATACTGCTGTTGCTACGTGCTGGCTGCCAGATTCTTGGAAGAACTTTTGGCCTTAATTGGGCATGATCCATCACACAAAAAATGTGGACAATGTTCTATGTATCTTAAATGATATTGGCTAAGCATAAAATGAATTAATATTAAATAACAGCCTACTACAACTGTTACTAGGGGTAGACCCATGATTGATATTTGTAGGGCTTGGTACAATAATATAAATGGAGGCAACTAATTTGTGTTCAAATATTTAATAGTTATAAATCAAGTTAACTTATTAAATAAAATATGTTGTATTCTCTACCTTGAGACATATGTCTTGAGAATGACAATTTTTTAAAAAACAATAATGCTATGACTTTTAGATATTACATGCCATCAAATGGCAAACATGGTTGAAATTAAGTGTTAACATATGTCCAGTGTACTGTTGATGGACAGTGATGTTTTGCTGTGTAATACAACACAATACATAATTCAAAAAGTATTATGTTTAGTTGAAAAATTTTCTTCCCCTCAATACAATTTTGCATAAATATCACACAACTGTCACATAAATATGTAAGAATCTATTTCATTATTTCTCTCTGAAAAGATTTATGAAGTTACTTAATTTTTTTTTCCTCTTATCCAACAGCTTCCATTGCTCAAATATTCTCTTCTCTCAGAAGCATACTTTCTTCGCATCAACGGCAGCATTATTTACAAACCTTCAAACCATTTGGACATAGCTGCCTTACTTCTCATGGACCTAGGGTAAGGGTTGGGAAGAAATGTTTCCCCAAGGTCTAGACATTGTTAAATATGGTAGTAAATAGTTTGGCTTATGGGATGTGTTGAGTCAGAACAGAGCATCAGATCCTGAGTTCCTGAGACACCCATGTGTTTCTTAGTAATGTTATTTTTGTGTGTGTTTTTTGCAGTGTGGGGCTATCTAAAATGTGGAACCCAAAGCCAAGGACGCTCTTACCTGGATCTAAGGTAGCGCTGGACAAAGGAGATATTTAATAGTATTGTACAGGAAATGTGCCACAGGAAATGTCATAGAATTACACCATAGAGAATTAGAAGCTGAGTGTCCAATGGGGAAGTGACTCTTTCCATTGAAAGAAAATAACCCCCCAAAACAGTACAGATAAAAGGAATTGATCCAGGAGAAAAATGCAGCTGGTGAAGAGGTTTCCCACCTAATGGTACATCAGTTACTTGTGGCTATTCTTAAAAATACTGATCTTAGTGTTCTGTTCCTGAAAATTCTGATTCAGAGAATTTAGCTCGGGCCTCAGGAAGTTACACGCTTAAGAGGCTCCTCAGATGACACTGATGCGATCTGTTTGGGAACCACATTACAGATTATGATTAGAAATAAAACCGAAGAGCTAAGCAAACAGAAAAAAATACATTCAGGGCATTAAATGATAAAGCAGCCAGAATTTTACAGAATATAACTAAACATAATATTTAGAAAATACCAAACAATTGTAGTTCTAATTATTCCTAAAAAGAATGGCAACAAAACTAAAAAGTTTCTGCCCAACTAAAAAGGAAGTGATCAGAGAGGGCAAAGACTTCAAAACAAAACAAACAGACAGACAAAAACCCAAACATGGAGAGGAGATTCAGTCAAATCTTTTAAGAAGCAGAAGAAGCAGATTCCAGGCCAGAAGAGAAGCGTTCTAGAAAATCAGAGAAACAGGCATGATTCATTTTGTTTAAAATTTAGGAGAATGAGTCAAGGAGATCTTCACAGAGGCAATAATGTTTAAACTGGACTTTGAAGACAACACTCTTTATTGGCAAGCAAGGAGTTTTTAAAAATTAACCAAATATTCCAATCAAATGAGAATAACAATAAAAAGTTTCATGAACTTAATCTTAACAATTGAGAAGATAATTCAGGATCTTAGCATCTCCAAGTTACCACCTTGGACATACATTTTTATGGAACCTGCTAAATTACTGACTTTGTTTTTCACTTAAAGATATACAGGATATTAAACGCTTGAAGAGGAAAAAGAAGTATAAAGCAACAGTGCGTATTAGAAGATGGTTTTAAAAAGATACTGATGTAACCATGTTCCTGAGAAATCAAGGTGAGAAATTGAAATAGCAGCATTAAGAAGAAAGTGTGTGAAAATGTTACAACACCTGTAGTAGAGAGTGTGCTTGGTAGAGGGAGTGAAGTCAATCAGAGAATAAGCAGTCACTGATAATTTAAATAAATTTTACCACTTCTATGACTTGTATTATTCTTTCAATAATCTCCAGTGATTATGATCAGAAAAAAATTTGCTAAATTTAGAGAACAAGGATCTATATGCCTTAAGAGCTATAGTTGGAAAGAAATAAAAGAATAAAAACAATGAAAATGGCCAAGATTTTCCCATCAGAAGTCACAGATGTATCAAGAATGAATTTTCAATAACTGTGTGTATAGTCCCTTTCAATCAGGAAAGGCTGATCAAGAACAAAGTTTGTCTCTTCAGAGACATTTCATTCAGGTGTTTAATATGATCCTAGGTGTAGAGAGTTGGTCAGTCACCCTTATGTTTCCTTGCAAGAACATTCTTCTATCTTAAATTATTTTCTTGTCCCTTCTTGCCTGATCTCCACTTCTATTCAACTCTCCACTCTAGGAAACCCTTTTAATGTATTCAATTGATACGTCCTTAGTTTATTACTGTGTTTTTCCCCACTCATTAGGATGTATAATGTTGCTCTATTTTATTGTTTATAAGTGCTGCATAGCATTTAACACTATGCATATATCACATTTCATTCATCCATTGCTCTGGTGATGGACAATGTTATTGACTCCTGTTCCATCTCACCACAAACACCATCCTTGTATATGGTCCCTTCTAGGATTATGCAGTAAACACCTTTATGTATTTTTCTCTTGGATACACATACACACACACACACGCACGAATAGTAATCCTATGTCACAGCATATTTATATATTGTACGAATTACTGCCATATTCTTTTCATAATTCTGTATCAGTTTAAATGGCCATTAACAGTGTTTGTCAATATGTGGTATTGTTCTACTTTTTATTTTTGCCCTTCTGGTGGGTGTAAAGCATTAATTCAGCAAAGTTCTAATATTAATTTATCTCAGTATAAATGAAGTTAAGAATTTTTCACTATAGTTGTTGACCATTTAGGTTTCTCCTCTGAATAGCCTATTCATATACATTCATATACATAATTATTTTTTTCCTATTATATATATTTTCTTATTTTGTATATTCTAGATGTTAGTTAAAATGTTTAGTTTTATACTTAGCAGTTATTTATTGTAGATATTTATTTGATACCTATTTTTCATGATACTGTAAATTCCAGGAAAGACTTTTTTTTGTCTTGTTCACCACTATATCACCAGTACTAAGTATAACACTTTGTCCCACACACAAAAGATTCAATGTATTTGTTGAATGAAAGATTGTGTTTTCATTATAACATCTCCACACACAGTACCTCAAGTTTACCATGTCTACTTGTTACTCTTATGGCTACCTGCAATTGTTTCCCCTATTATTTCAAAAGAATACAAATTCATTTGGGGGTCATCAGTTAACTCAGGACTGAAATTCAAAGAGAGCTTGAAAAAATTGGTAAATATTTGGTTCTCAATTCCTGTAGAATAAAAAGGCTACCTAAAGCTGAATATCCCCACATTATCTCCCCTGCCACATACATGCACAAACACACATATCAATAAGAAAAGAAAATTATACCAACATTTTCTCATGCCTAGACTATCCCTAGGATACAGAGAATGCTAAAATCCACAAATTACATGTAAGTCAGGAAACAAATACACAGATACAACTGAGCCAGCTCTAGGAGCTACAACTAAGTTAAGAGTTAAGCAGACTCAATATAGAAGAGAGGAGAAGATATGGATCCCAGGGATAATGAAGAACAGATAAACTTTACTGTAAGACAGATGAAGAGAGTGCAGAGAACATGTATGAGACTTGGCATGTCTGAGCATTGGCTACTGGGAAATCAAAAAGATGATTTGAAAATGCGCAGAACAAGAAGTGGCATCTTTTAGGAAGGAACGTTTTGAGGACAGGTGAGGAGGTAACTTGGAAATGTCAGGAATCCCTTGGAGGCATGGTGGGAAAGGAGTTAAGAAATATTCCTTCAATCATAAGGTCAGAAGGAACAGCAACAATAGTCATTCACCCACCCCCCAAAAAAATTACAACATTGACTAAAGAATCTACCTGTCATATATCAGCAGAAGAGGACATATTTGAACTTCTTGAAGTCTAGTAAGTCGCCCAAAACACTTACACCAGTCTACATACAAATACAACTCTGATCAGGAAAATAAGACATTAGGGAAAAAATAATAATAAAAGGACATCCATGGAAATTTTCTATAAGAAAAAATGAGTGTGACAACATTTCAGGTGATTAAAATTCTCCCTGCCACCTTCCAAAAAACTAAAACAGAAGAAAATTGTACACCATACCCTGAACTCTGAATTAAATATGCTTAAAAGGAACTTTTGCAGGTAAAAACAAAAAACAGGCAAACAAAATCAAACGTTAAACCAGGAATTCAAAATCTCATGATAAAGTTGCGCAAAAAGAAAATGGGGTATGTAAAAATAGAGTTGTCTGATTTCAGTAATGAAAATGAAATAAGACTTTCTTAAATAATAGAAGTAATTTACATTATAGAATGTTCAAGAGACAATAGACTTGATAACATCAAGAAAAAATGTGAAAATTAACCTTGAAATAGAAGTAAAATGAAGTAAAAAAGAGAAGGAAAGATAAGTATAGAAAATAGGCAATGGAATACCAACATATGTGTAACTGGAGTTCCGAAATCCAAACAAAACCATTGGTTATAATCAAAGAAATTCTCTAGAATACAGTTATCCAAAACTGCATCTTGAAAGCACCTGACATGTAACCAAGAAAATGAATCCATAGACTACAAAACATACCCTATTAAAACTATTAGATTTTAAGATAAAGAAAATCTTCAGAGCTTCCAGGAAAATTATCCTGTCACTTACAAAGAAAAAATTAGATTAGTATTAGACTTTTCAACAGCAAGGTGCAAAGCAAGGTAA
Organism: Diceros bicornis minor; assembly: GCF_020826845.1. Taxonomy (NCBI): domain Eukaryota; kingdom Metazoa; phylum Chordata; class Mammalia; order Perissodactyla; family Rhinocerotidae; genus Diceros; species Diceros bicornis. The sequence goes on from NC_080746.1 coordinate 42,319,290, forward strand.
TATGGGAGCATTTAAAAAAAACAACAGAACAAAACTAGAGAAAGTGAGGGACAAGCCAATAATTTTACATTAACCAAGATATTAAGGATCAGGATGTTTGTATATATGTATATATGTCCAGATAATTTGCTGGTATAAAACCTAATGAAACGAGACTGTGGATGTTTGGTAAGGAGTGAGAGGGATAAAGAAAGCATGAAATTTCTCTGAGTGTGTATTTTTGTATAGTTTTGAGTTTTTGAACTAGGTTAAAATTTTACCTATTCAAAAAATATTTATGTATTTCAATGGGTAAAAGAGACAATCTCCCTATATTTGTATAAAAATAGATGATCATAAGTGTAAATCAAATTAATAATACAAAGGAAAATTTTTTTAAATAAAATTCTATATGTATTTGCCCTCAATGAGGTATAATCTTAAAACAAAAAGTGCTATTAAGAGATTTTTACTTTACTTAGACGGTTTGGTTTAGAAACTACTATTAGTGTAGTAATCTCAAAAATAATTTTTTTTGATTGAGAAAGTGTGTGAATATATAGATGAGGACCTGTTATATCTCACTGTAGGTGGAAGCAGATTAAAAAATAAGCAATAAATAAGTAAGCAGAAAAGGAAAAAAGGGAATGCTCTTCATAGAAAATGATCAACTCATTAATGTAGAAGTAATGGTAAAATTAGAAAATCACCATTTTACAGCATCCATTGTAATAATTGATTTTTGGCAATGATCATTAGTTTATGTTAAGTAACTCAAATATTACTTGCTTATGAAAAATGAAATAAAGGTACCTTTTCTTGCCTTCTGAATGGATCAACTGGCAGATATCATCTTAAAAAAATGACTAAATTTAACATCACTGATAATGGCACAAATTGCCATAATGTGCCTCCCAATGTGATGTCCTGAGGACAAAATATCACCTATATAGTATTCTTGCTAAAAATATATTTACCTTGAATTTAATCAGACAAGTAAAAGTGAGGGGCATTTGGTCAACCAACTGCTGTAGATGACTCAAAAACGTTAGTGTCTCAAAAAAAAAGACCTAAACGATGACAACAACAGCATACAGACTAGTGAATGTTGCTAGATTAAAAAAGACTGGAGGGAAATGACAAGTGAATGATTGGAGATAGCTATAAAGGTAATTTTGGGACAGTTGTGGAAATTTGGATATGAATTTGAATATGTCATTTACATAACAGATAGGATTGTAGCAAAGTTAAATGTCTTGAGTGAATGGAACTGTTTTGTGGTTAACTTATGTTAACCACATAAGTATCCTGACTGTATGTTAGGATAACTTCTTGTTGTTAGGAGATGCATGCAAAAGTATTTCAGGTGGAGTGTCGTGATGTTTACAACTCTTCTCAAATGGTTCACCCCCCAAAAAAAAGAGAAATATTTCTCTGAGTATGTGGGTGTGGGAGTGTGCATGTGTGTGTATGGTGTGTGGTGAATAAAGGTGAAGATTATTTGGAAGTTCACTGCATAATTCTTTCAACTTTTCTGTAGATTTCAAAATTTCAAAATAAAATTTGGTTAAAATAGTGAATATTACATCTATGAGTAAGAGATTTCACAGAGAGAAGATGCAAAATTTTTATGATAATGTTTTCTTCCCTTAGATAATAGATAGTGATAATGATGAGAATAGCTCAATGCTTACTATGAATTAGGCACCGCTGTTCTAAGCACCTTACCTGTAGTATGTCATTTAAACCTCACAATAACCCTATGAGAGAGGTGATATTATTATTCCCATTTTACAGATTAAGAAACTAAGCACAGAAAGCTTAAGGAACTTATTAAAGATTACGGAGCTAATGAAGAAAGGATCTACGATTTAAATAGACAGACTTCATCTAGAGCTTCTCTGTCAAAAGTCACAAATGGCGCACGTTTGGAGGAACCTGTGATTTTAGTATCAGCATTGATTTGCACAAGCTCAGTATATCTAATATACTCATATATGTATGTGTTATGTATATCTACATCTATACGTGCATACATGTGTATATGCACACACATATATACACATATATGCATATCATCAGAAACAAGGTGTGGATATCTATAGCCCTTGTTTCTTATGCACATCTTTTAGACAACAGGCCAAGGCATATAGCTCAGAGTAAAAGGCTAGAGAGCAAAGTGAATATGTCTTGCTTAAATGACAGTGCTTAATGTTAGAAGTTTGATATGCAGGAGCCAGAAGTATTTGGTGGGTTAGCTCAGCTATATTGAGATAAATTTTTCATTCATTTATTCAGTCCATGTCAATATGCATTTATTGAGCGCCTATCTGCTATGCATTATGGTGGGAGCCAGGATTACACTGAGGATTAAGTAATTCTATCTTTGCCCTCAAACATCTCATGGACTCTATAAATAATTATGATGCAGTGTGACCACTGTTATGGATTAGAAGGATTGCCAAATTATTATGAGAGTTCGAAGTACTCTCTCTGGTGTCATTACCTGTCAGTGAAAGTTTTATTTAAAAAGATATTTAATTCAGCCTTAAGAGTAAATAGGAATTTGACAAAAGTGGCATTCTTTACACTATATCTGTGAATTTTATTTAAAAAGCTGTTTTTTATATAAATGACTTGAGGAATCCAAATCCATGAAGGTGTTAAGAACATGAAGAAATGCTGCTGCTTTTGTAAATAAGGCACAGAAGGATTCACTATAAAAAAAAAAAAGAAAAAAAAGCAAGGATAATGTCTCTCCCTAACTGTCCTATCTGCCCAGTGGACATCTTGGCCCATGACTTAACTGCAAAGAAGATGATTTATCAGATTCAATTTTATTTAGTTAATAATTTGTAACCTGACAGATGACCCGATTTTAATTAGATATCACTTGAGATTTTAAGGCATCATTGACGTCAGTAATTGAAACAGCTTTAGAATGCTTGATCTTTTTAAAACATCTGCAAATTTATCACCAAACTCTCAACAAAAGTAATAAAAATGTGGGCCCTGGTGGAATTTCCATCCATATGCAAACTGAGGGTTAGATAACCTGATAACGACACATGTTGCTCCAGTAGCCGGCTGAAATCAACTAAATGCATTTCAATGAAGCCTACATTATCTTTTGAACTGAGGTATATAGGATCCATTTTTGCCTGGGAACCAAAGCAAATTTAGCAAATCTAACTAACTCAGAGTAACCACAGGAGACTCTTTCACCCTTGCTGGAACAACTCTGAAGTGGATGCTCTCAAACTTTGGAGGTAAAAGAAAAAACCACAAAGATTCAGTCACTGGGCTTTGCTATTGTAGGACTGATGTTCTTTCTGCCGTTTTTAATCTCTTTTCTATTTCCCTTTCAAAAGTTCATTTTCAGATGGTATTGGCCAATTTTCCCTTCTCCATCGACAGTAATGATCGCTTCTTGCTATTAAGTAAGACTTGCTTAATGTGTTCCTGCACTCAGATGGATCATTCTTTATTTTTTATTATGCCATCCCATTTAAAATGTTTCCTTCTAATGTTTTCTTTGTCAGCTGTTTAATTTTCCTTTCAATATTGTTGTAATGTCACTGCTCAAAATTTTTCATGTTGCTAACAGATTAGGACTATTTTTTTCTGTTTGTGTTGATTATTCTGTAAATAACACTCACTTAAGACTCAATAAATAGAATTCTAAAGCAAACTGTTTTTAGCTATGGGAGCCTTTAAATTGAGTACAGCTGTGCCATTTATAATCTCAGTTTTCAAAGAGGTATGTGCCACCACCCTCTACTGTTTCCAATTTGGCAAATCATCCCCATTATATTGGGGCAATGATGATACTTGGTGGAAATGTCTTTGCAGCAAATAAATTACAATTGCATTATAAAATGGTTCTAGTTTCATTAAGAAATGTTAAGATTATTAAGGACACTATTGATAATCCTTAAAGAAGCATATGATGAGTTATAAATGGATGAATGCCCTGAAGTATCATTCTTCATAAGAAAATTACTTCAATAATCTCATGAGCACATTTAAAAGAGTCACTTTCTCCAGAGTTGGCTTCATGCCCCTCCATGGGGTCATTGTAGACCAAGGTCAGGGAGAAAAATTGTAATGTCTATGTTAATGACTTTCTACTAAATCAGGGTAAAAAATAAAGATAAAACACACTAAACAGTATGTAGTTGGAATTCTAAAATTTGTATATTAGGATTGTTTAATGTGATGGAAAGACAATGGAGTGACTTTATTGTCTTTAAGAATATTAAAAGGCATTACTAAGAAAATGCCTACCAGTCATTCTCCATCTCCAAAAGGCGCATGAACTAAGCAATAAATGGAATTGAAATTTACCTGTTGGAAGACAGGGAGCAAGATCCAAAGACCTCTTGAGATAACTTCTAGCTCTAAGATTATAGAAAATAAAATGTCTTGCTTTAAGAGTGTAGAACTATGTACAGGCTATCAGAAGGGTTGAGACAATCTATTCATGGAAAAATATCAACATATTTTTAATGATTCCCTTTATGCATATAAATTAAGTTATTAACCTTCTATCAGAAAAGCATGTACTTTTGCTTGTTTGTCCACTAGTAGTGGTTTATGTACATTCTTATTCAATGCAGGCTGTCTGGAACTCTAGGGGCAAGCAAAAGACTCACATGAGGTTTGAACTCATAACCCTCGATTCATTAGCATGAAGCAAAAAGAGCTCACCACAAACCACACCATACTATTGCATGGAGGAAAAAATTAACAATCTAGGTTTCAATACATATTTTGTTGGAGGCAAAAACAGTAGACATAATAAATTATTGAGACCTCTTGCGTCATCGGGATTCCATGAGTCTATAAAGGAGTCCTATAGGAGAGATAGATGGAGAGATTCTTCCATGCTTGACAATAAACTATTTTAGAATAATGCAAAGGTTTTAGACGAGACCCAAACTAAAATGACGGAAGCTTACAGAAAGGAAAGGTTATTTTCTTCCTGACCTGACTTGCTGATGCAAAATGCAAGCCACTGATTCTTTTTCATTAAGCCGCTAGCCACCATAGTAACCACTTTGTATTATTCCTCAACCTAGTCAGCAGTTGAGCAAGTTTTCAAGGGGTAGGAGTTTTAGGACAGCATTAACAAAAGAAATTCTTTTCCAATAAAAGATAAGCATTTTCCAGAAAGAAAGACTTGGCTTGAAGCCTTCCTGTTTAGTGTAAAAAGCAAAAGATAAATCAGATATATTCCCATCGTGGAGCAAGTAGAAGATGGTAGTGTATTTTTGTAGGCATGGAAATAAGAATTAAATAACCCATATATCTTCTGCCTGCAAAGTGAGGAAACCTTGGACAGCAGATATATTTACTTTCTGCGGGGCTTGAAGTGCTGAATTCAATTCAGAGAAGAAAACCCTGAGCAAAGGGAAGTCTTTGGAGTGTAGCAGTAAGGAGCTGTGGCAGAGTCCCAATCTCATCCAAATGAAACGAGTGCTATACTAGAGGGAGTTGAGATAAAAGAGTGGGGCTGAAAATATTTTTTTCACGAGGAGAATGAGTAGATAACACAATAATTTATTTTGACCTGCAATTTCTAGCATTCTCTTAGACACGATAGGGGGAAGACATTCTTGCAGTTTTACAAATGCTTCCCAGAGGAAAGAACATGATATAGCATAGATGTCTTTTATAAATGTCAGGTAAATGCATTACTAGATTATAGAATATATAGGTCCTGGGCAAGGTTGCTAATAGAATATGAATATTGAATGTCCTTTTGAGAATAACCATTTTCCCTTTAAGTGGAAAATATTTTCTCCTCTTCAGAGCTATGACAAAGTTCACTCAGGCCCCAAGAATCCTTGATTATGGGCTCAGATGAATCATCTGAAGGGCAGAAGGACTGGGAAAGACAGAAAAGAGAGGCTGGCCACGTTACCCACTGCCTTTGATCTCAACAGGGGCCAGTAAACCCATTCGAGCATCTCTCATTTTCTCTGAGCCCTGGCAAGTAGTGCCCAAGTGACAAACTGTGAACCTCCAATCAGTAACAGGCTCTTGACTTGCCTACTTAACTGTTGTCAATCAGCATCCTTAACCTGGAGTGGATTCTGCTTCAGGAAATTTCTGGAGTTTAATTAGTTTTTTAATGCAGAAGAGAAAGTAGAATGCTTGTCTTTTTCCCAACATCTCTAAAATGTGAAAATTATGATAATCTAATTAAATCTGCCTAATTCTCACCTTTGATGTGATAGGGCAATACCCTTTCCTGCTGGGTGGATGCCAGAGGAAAAAAAAATAACATGCACTTATTCTGAGGCCCATTACTAATTGTAGTTTGCTCAATTATATTTGGCCACACGCATATTTATCGGTAAGGATTCTTACACAGAAAAGATTGAAGGACAGAGAATTTGTATTTATTCATTGTCTGCTTTGTTTCAGTGTACTGGAGCCTTACATATTTACCCCATTTTATAAGTCTGTGTCTTATGTCCATATGGTTACTAAGAAGCAGAGCTGAGCCTGGAATTCAGCTATGTTCTCTGTGATTGAATATATACACAAGAGGTGGGAGAAATAAAGGGATGGAAAATGTGCACCTATGATAATTTATAGCCAGCTGCATTGCACCACTTTTCTATAATATAAATTTCAAGGGCTCTTTCCAAAAGTGAAGGTATCATTCTTGGTATAATAGTGGAATTAACACTAGACATGGAGTCAGTTGAGCTCCTTCTTAGTAAGCAATCAACTTCCCCAAACTCAGTTTTCCTTTATGCAAAATGAGAATGAAACCTACATGACTTAGGGCATAGTGTAAGGAGTGTGGATTTTGAAGTCACTTTCTGAAAGTGACCAAGTGACTCAACTTTTCTGAGCTTCAGGTTTTACATTCAGAATCTAAACTTGCATCTGAGAAATTACCTAAGTAAAAAGGCATAAGCTTTAGTTTGTGGATTTCATTTCAAATATTGTGTTTCTTAACAATTTTTTGTTGTTCTTTGAAGTCTTTTTCTTTGTTCCAAATATTGTATCTCTGTCAGGATAAGCTAGGTTATGCTGAGGTAACAAACAATACCTACACCTCAATTGCTTACCAGAGCAAAGGGTACTTCTCACACACGTCCATTGTGAGTCAGCTGAAGCACTGCTCCACATTATCTTCACTTGGGAACCCAGATAAGTAGAGTGTCTGTCTGGAACTTTCCCATTTATTGCAGCACTGGGAAAGGAGATTTGGTAAGCCCCATACTGGCACTCAAATCTTCTGCCCAAAAGTGACATAATGTCACTTCCACCCATATTTTATTTGCCAATCCATTCACAGGAGTCTTAATAGATATTCCTGCCACAAAGCCAAAAATTGTTTTTATGTGGGAAAAAAAAAAAAAGATGCACCTACAGGTAGGTCTGAGGAACACAGAAAAAAGTCATAATTCCTACTATAAGGAGTCCTCAGTCTAGTGAAGAAGACTGATTTATTGTGCTTCATATGTCTAAAGAATTTGAGGTAGAAAATGAGACTGGAGAGAGATCATTTCCATTTTGTCTTCTCTTTTAAGACCTTGGTGATGCTCTAGATCATGCCCTTATTTTAGAGATTTTTTTTGATTCTGGTATTATTATTTTATTTTTTTGCTGAGGAAGATTTGCCCTGAACTAACACCTGTTGCCAATCTTCCTCTATTTTGTATGTGAGTGGCCGCCACAGCATGGCCACTGACAGATGAGCAGTGTACGTTCGCACCAGGGAACTGAACCCAGGCCTCCAAAGCAGAGCGCACCAAACTTAACCAGTAGGCCACCAGGGCTGGCCCTCTCTGGTATTATTTTTTAAAGGCAATGTTAGTCATATCCATCTTCAAATGATCTTTGAAGCATAGTTGTTATCAATTAATCTTTAAAATGTTGAAACCACAATTTATAGGTCTTCAACTGCCCCAGTCATTCAACCTTTACTTTGTCCTAAGTGGGAAAACAGAACCACTCCCACAGAAGGGAATGTTAGTCTCTGAGCTCTAGGAGCAATGATCAAACCACATCACTGTGACTGCCAAGTAAAATAAATTTAGAAATAACCAATCCTGATTTCGAAGTGGCTACTACACTATTTTAAACCACATTCTTGTTTTGAATGCTAATGTAACTAGTTTTGTCATTAATTACTTAATAATAATAAATCCATTATGTAGTGTCGAGCTTACATAGCCCTGAAGTACAGGCATATCTTATTTTATTGTACTTCGTTTTATTGTGCTTTGCAGATATTGTGTTTTTTCACCAGACCTTCTTCTACCAGCAAAAAGATTATGACTTGCTGAAAGCTCAGATAATGGTTAGTATTTTTTAGCAATAAAGTATTTTTTAAATTATGTATGTACATTGTTTTTCAGACATAATGCTATTGTACACTTAGACTATAGTCTATATATAAATAAGTGCTGAGGAACCAAAAAATTCCTATGACTCCTTTTATTGTGGTGATCTGGAAGTGAACCCACAAATCTCCAAGGTATGCCTTGTATGTGATATTTAGTAAAACTGTACAAAATATAGTCTCTCCAGTGTCCAGTCATTCTGATTATGCCTCTTCTTGAAAGCCAAGACACTCCGAAAATTCTCTATATTTGACCATGAATTAGCAGAGAAAATGCTCCAAGTCCCATCTTCTATTCTGTTTGGAAGCTTCTCCATCTGGTTCCCCAGTACGTAATCTATTGGCTTTGCGTATAGAGTCACCCCTCTGCCTAGCTTTCCTTTCACAGATGACTTTGGTATTTGCATGTGGTATTTGCTTCTCTACTTGTGATTCAGCACTTCCTTAGGTTGATGTCTCACTTATCAGGTCTCTGTGCCATGATGAGAGCCTGTAATTATGTGATGCCATTCTTCAAACTCTTAAAGTATACTCTTGGGCTTATGATGGTCTTACAGTTCAGCACATATTTCCTGCTCATCTTCTTCAGGCACATGGAAGGATTGCTTTTCTCTGCTCCCTTTAAAGTTAGATATGACCATGCCATGTACATTGGCCAATAAAATGTGAGTGGAAGAGATGCGTTTCTGGGAACTTTACGAGCCCTTGCAAAATTTACATTTCCATCATCCTGCTCTAGTTATCAATCAAGTTGGGGCCCCCATCACTCTGGGTGCTTGACTGACGATGAAAGCAGAGACTACTTGTAAACCTTCATTGAACATTTAGTGTGTATGAGAAATTAATGTCTGTTATTTTTAAGCTGCTGAAATTTTGTGTTATTTGTTACATTTGTTATAACGTCAGGATTATACAGCTCTTCTGACTGATACAAGGCTCAAATGAGTTAAATGATTTAGTGTTTTTTGTTTGGGATAACAAACCAGGTAATACCATTCTCTAGTGCTTGGTTATTTGTATAGACTTTCGTTCTAGAATGGGAGTTTAGATTCTATCAGTTTCTATCTAATATTTTTTTTCTTTTTTCAAATTCTCACATTATGCAAAAAGAAACAAAGCCCTCAAAGTGGAACTCTGTCCCTGAGTGGAACAAAATTCCTAAAAAGGTAATGTTAAACATGTTCAGATAAATATCTTGTTTAAGTTTCTTCCAAGGAATTATCTGCAGAACTTCAGTGCCAGAACGATTGTATCTCTAAAAACTACTTAGGCATTTACAAGGCCAACATAAACTTGGTATTGGAATTTCCAGATCATTCTCAGAGCATAAGATTAAAAGAAAGAGCTTTAAAAGTTTTCAAGTGGTATATATCAGCATGTCCTTTTAAATAACAGAAGGGAAAAAGGCTGAAGGCTCACAACTTTGGTATTTTATATAAACGAATAATGTTATTTATCTCCACAGCACTGATTTTTATTGTCTTAAGTCAATTGGCTAAGATTTTTAATGGCTTTTATGAAAAAGTAGGTGGTCTGGCCTGGGCATAATATCAGTTAGGCAGATGTGTAAGTCATAAAAACAAGGTTTAAAAGACTGAGTCTATTGTGGCTAACTAAAAGGAACTAAAGGCTAAAGGAAAGTGACCATATAAATCATGCCACTGGACAGTTGATGAACAGTAGGCAAAAAATGGCCTGACGCACTTGCTTAGAGCACTTTTCTTTATCACTTTTACCATATATATCTAAAAAATTCCAAAACTAGAATTTACCTTCAAAACTATGGAAGTCGATGATTATCAACCATCAGCTTGTTAACTGCAAAGCGTGTGAGTGTCTGTGGTTTTTATATATTGGTGAAGGGGTAGAGAGATTGGTAGAGCGTTAGAAATCCCTGGCTCCATCTTTTGGACCTTCTTATTCAATGGATCTCTGGTGGGCACCAGAAATCTTACTTTAAAGGCTTTTCTGCTGTAAAAGACTTTGATTCTAAGCTAGTTAAGAGTAAGATAAGTAAGACAGGTAAGTGCTTATGCATTCAGATGCAGATCTATCTTGATATATTAATTTCCTTTGCATTGTTTCTGGCCAATTCCTTGAAAACAACATTTGAAGGCTTATTATGCATGAATAGATGTAAAAGACACCCTTCTTTAATGAAAAACCTGTACATTTTGAGACCTTTGACACATTTCTTAATTTCATTAGGTTTCTTTGTTTACATTTTGAAAATATTGCTTAATAATATCTACCTTAGACAGTTTTGGTTGCAGGGGAAGAAAAGGACCATTTTCCTTAGCTATAGATTTAACCGCCCTTCCCTCTTCTCAAAATCTAAGTACTTTCTCCTGATGGTGTAACTTCCTTCAAAAACTATCTATTCCCTTTGTTCTATTTATTGAGATTTTATCCCTTTCCTCTTAACTTTAAATTTGTTATTTCAGTTGGATAAACAATAATATCAAGTGTACATTATGGTCAGGGCAACACAGAGGAAAATTGCTTAAATGTAATCACTTCACCATCCCATAAACAGAAGCAGTATTATAGCATTTAACTGGTAGAAATCCAAAGTGCATGTAAATATAATCTAGTGGAACCTAATAAATAAAACAAGGGAGCTTCTAAATAGAAAAAAAATGCTGTAAATAAAATTACGTTTACAAACTCCTAGTTCTGAAACCAAGTTTAAACAAGGATTAGATGTTTACATATAATATTTGTGTTGCAAATATTAACACTAATTTTTTTTTTTTAAGATTTTATTTATTTATTTATTTTCCCCCCAAAGCCCCAGTAGATAGTTGTATGTCATAGCTGCACATCCTTCTAGTTGCTGTATGTGGGACGCAGCCTCAGCATGGCCGGAGAAGCGGTGCGTCGGTGCGCGACCGGGATCCGAACCCTGGGCCGCCAGCAGTGGAGCACCCGCACTTAACCGCTAAGCCACGGGGCCGGCCCAACACTAATTTTTAAAATATGCCAGCTCATCACAATTTGAGTCAGGAGGATGACAAACTATTTGAAGGAAGACTACTCCTGTAGAACTCCCAGAAGACATCTAAATATCCACATATACTAAAAATAGAATGTTAAAAAAATTCTGGGGTGATTTTGTCAAGCCCATGATTATATACTGATGCATTTCTTCATTTGTTTTTCTTATAGCTGATTACGACACTTTGAATTCTCACTGCTTATTTTGGATCAGCTGAAGGTGGACATTGCTAGAAGCAAAACAAAAGTGAGGGATGGAGGTGAAGGGAGGGTCAGTGGCATCAGCACAGTGTCAAAGTGAAAGGAATGATCCATGTCTGTCCTCCTACAGCATCCCAATGTAAATTCTGTGAAACTATATGAAGGAAAGGTGTATACTCAAGCCTATATCACTGCTTAATTTTAGCTAAATCAAACCCCTGAAATTATAAGATGACGTGTTCAGGTAGGAAAAAATAAACTTTGGTCTACTTGTCATTAAGCCTCTCCCCCCTTTTTTCCCAGTGTGCCTTGAAGGACGTTAATCATCATCAATAACAGCATCAGTGTCATCAACTTCATCATTATCATTGCGAAGTGCATTCATGAAACTTCAATATGTTTGTTGCATACTTAAAGCAAGGAAAACAAATATGTGCCCTAACTTCTAGAAGACCACTTTTTGTAAATTCAGTTTTATTTAGATATAATTTATGTATAATAGAATTCACTCATTTTTAGATATACAGTTCTATGAATTTTAACAAATGTATGTAGTTCTGTAACAACCCCCAAAACTTCCCTCGTGCCCCTTTGTATTCAACCTCCTTCTTGAAGCCCTAGCACCTATTGATAGATTTTTTGAGTGTATAGTTTTACATTTTTCAGAATGTGAAATAAATGGAATCATACAATTTTCATTCTATCATGTCTAGTGTGTGTCAATCAGCATAATACTTTCGACCTGCGTCCATGCTTTTTCATGTATTCGTAGTTTATTCACTTTTATTCCTGAGTAGTTTTCCATTGTGTGGTTGTACCATAGTTTGGTTATCCATACAGCCATTGATATTTGGGTTGTTTTCAGGTGGGCACAATTATGAGTAAAGCTCTTATAAACTTTTGCATACAGGTCTTTGTGTCTAACTAAAAGCATTTAAATTATGACTTTAACTCAACGCTATATGAACTTGCCACAACTATAGTAAGGCCTTAAAATGTTTTTATTGAAGGAATGATTAATAATTACTTCAATAACAATGTTTTATATAACATACACAGAACAGCAAGATGTAGATACATAGGCTGAACTATTGTTATTTATCACATATATATGAATTATAGTAACATTCTATTAATATCAACAGTCATCAAAAGTAGAAGTATGGAGAAAAACTACAAAAGAACCATCCTTAGTAATTATTATTATTAACATTATTAGCATTATTTACATTGCAATGGCAATGTCAGGACTCTTTCCTAATTTCTACTTTCTCCTGTTTTTAACTTGACTCTGTGCTTTAGGCTATAGAAGACTCTAACTGAATAAGAGAAATCATTGTATTTGCATAGTGCCAAGAAAATTAAAGGAATTTACTGATATGATCAGTTCTGCAAACATGTTCCAAAAAACAAGAAGCCTCAAGATTTCCATTCTCTCTGCAAATGGTGGTGAGATCCACATTTTCCCAGTTAGCCTCTCCTCCCTTCTGCTGCTGCTCAACACGGACAAAAAAGGACTTCTTTATAGAGAAATATTGCTCTCCCATTAAATAGATTCCTTCAAAATGACAAAGTTATGCAATAAAGGCATGTTATGATCTATTTCTCCAGGCCTCACTACCTAAATTATTGGGAGCTAGATTGGGCTGGGCTGGCCTTACAGGTGGTTTTCAATAGGCGTATACTCACATGGCGTGGAGTTAGGGTTATGGAAAGACTTTCCCTCCTTCTACTAATTCACTGCACAATCCCTAGGTATATTCCCCCCTTCAAGTCGACAAGAGCTTCAATGCCCATTATTATATCCAGTGTTTTGATTAAAGATGTTATCTAATATTTTAGAAACCCATACGTTCTAAAATTTAAAGCAAGACTTTTAATAAAAAAGTATTATAATGTCATTGTAAGTATCTTAGGGATTCTATTTGTTTTGACTGTGGCTAATGAGGTATTATGAATTTTATCATTTGAATTATGTTGGTAACTGGAAATAGCTGAGCATGTTGTATGTGAATATGATTTTATTTTACATACTGTATGATAGTGTGCTCGTGTCAAATTGTGTTCTATTTTAGTATTTCTTTGGTAGTTTTTTTCATTAATATTACGATTTATGTTACAAATATAATTCCACTTGCATATGGAAAAATGGCGCCCTCTAGAGGGGACCTAAGTCTTCTCTACCGTTCTTGAGGGTATTGCAGCAAATTTTGGTTTGATCATTATTCCAACCTTAGTAAGTCACAAGGAACAAAATGGCCTCAATGGATCCAAAGATAGTCTTCTTCTTCTTTGACCCAAGGTTATTAATTGAACTTCCAGGGCCTATGAGAATGTGAAGATTAACTCGGACAGCCTGTAATTCACGTTGTCTTGGGCTAACCTTAGGTCTACTGGTTTTCTGACTTTTTCTATCCCAAGATCAAAGGCTTGATAGGCAGTCCATAACTGCCACTGCAGGCATCAATCCAAAATTTTCATCTTCAGCTAGCCCCTGTTCCCCTTCTCTATTTCACAGAAATATCAAAATAGTATAGAAACAATTTTTCCTAGCAAACATGTTCATAATAAGGGCATGGTATTGTTTTCATCAAAAACAAGAATTAAACTTTGAAATTCTTTGGAAATATTCAAGGCAGCTCTCAGACCCACTAATATCAGAGATCTTACCAATTTCAGTTCACAGAGGTCTTTTAAATAGGCCACAAATAAAAGGTAGAGAGTGAAAGTTTTATAACATCTGCTTCCTTCTAGCACACCCTCCTTCCTTTGTTTATAAGCCAAATATTTATAGTATATTCCTTCGTATGTATTTTAACTCAGTAAATGAAACTTTGTGTTTTATCTACATTAAATTTCAGGGCCAATTATCATTGCCTATTTGAAGTCATTATTTACAGCCCTTTATAGATATAAAAATTGTATCATGAGAGAGTATTTATAGAACTAATACCTCCAACAGTAATGGTTATTACAAGCAAGCACAAAGAATGCACGACGTCTTATTAAAGTGTTTACAAAATTTTGAAATTAAGGCTTTCAGCACAGTCTTTCTTGGGTCTGGCAGTTTGAGAATGAGCATACTTGACTTTTGCCTAGAAGCATCTTAAGTTAAACAATTTTTCTGTGATTTCTCCGGAGCTTTTGGTTTCCAGGCACAGTTTAGGGTGGCCTTGGAGCTGTGGGAACTTCTCTGTTAAAACAATAACTGTTGTTGTTCCTGGCAGACGCTTTGAATTTTCAGCTTGTTAAATGATAAGAAATTGAAGTTCTGTTCGGTCTGGGAATCAAAGATTCTGCAAGGACCTGACAAAAACAAAGTTCTGAGTAGGAGAAGGACAATATGAGCTCTGGATATTTACCAATAAAAAGTGTTTTTGTTTTTTTTTTACATAACAATGAAAGTTTTATCACAATTTATTGTAATTACTTGCTTGATTTCTTTTTGCCAAGATGATCTTCATGTTTTCATTCTATTTATCTTCTCCAAACATGGTAGTGTGTGGCACATTGTAATGTTTTGAACAGATGAATGAATCAAAGTATAAAACAGTTCCACTTAGAAGTGCAGTAAGTTTATCTGGATTCCTGGAATAACAGTGAGAAACTAAGTTCTTTTTCTACAAGCTTGTTTTTCTTTTTTTTTTTTTGGTCTTTTTTAAAAATGTGGTATTATTAACTATAATCACAAAGCTGTGCATTCGCTCTCCAGAACTTATTCATCTTCTAACTGCAAGTTTGTACCCTTTGACCAACATCTCCCTAATTCCTGCAAGCTTATTTTTTCCTTACATTTTGAGTATATGTGAACAAAGTCACCATCAACCTACCGGACTGTCAAAACCAAACCTGAATTATCATAAATATCTCCTTTTTTCCTCCCATCTTCAATTTATACTCATCATCAGGTCTTATCTATTTTATCTCATATTTTTTTCACCTAGTCCAATGCTCCCACTATCTCAGTTATCCCTTAGAACTTGAACTTTGACTGTAGTCTTCCAATTTGTCTCCCTCTCATAGCTATTCTCTGCCTCCAATACAACCTCACTTGCAATCTGACATAAACTTTTTTTTGTTATAATTTCTATTCTTCTTTCAAGTTTCAGTTTATTCTTAATATCTCCAAGAGGTCTCCTTTACTCCTTACCCTTGCTCAGAAATCGATTTATATAGTCTTCCCCTGAAATCCCATACTCTCCCTGTGAATATGTCTACCGTGACACATATCACATTGTTTTAATCTTCTGACTCTTCCATTGGAATGCAAATTCTTTAACATCAAGAATAAAATATTCAATTGAATAGATTCCCATATAGAAGTCATAGACAAATATTACTCATTCAGTAAATATTTGATGCATAACTAAATGAATTAAAAATGGAATTAATAAGTGCACTATGAGAACTGTTGCAGTAATACCTTAGGATTGCTTCAGAAAATAGTCATGAAGTCCCAAGCTAGGATGAGACCTTCATATCTTTTATTATAACATTTTATCAAATGCCCAGTATTGGGAGGTGACCATTTCAAATCAGTCATCTGGGGGAGAAAGATGCTGGACTCTAGACCCAGCAAAGTCAGCAAACCTTTACTGTAAAATGTTCTATAGTAATAGTTTTTAGGCTTTGAGGGCCTTGAAGCCTCTGTCACAATTACTCAGCTCTATCATTGTAGCAGGAAAAAAACCATAGACAATATGTAACTTAATGGGCATGACTGTGTTCCCATAAAACTTTATTCACAAATACAGGGATCTCCTGGGATTTAGCCCACAGGGGCTGTAGTTTGTAGACCCCTGCTACAGAGCTGTGGAAAGGAATACTCATTAGTAACAATGTGTAGAAATATGATCAAATATATATATTGATCTTATATCCTGCAAGCTTGCTGCACGTGTCTATTACTCTAATAATTTGTGTACATGTATATGGATTCCTTAGGATTTTATATATAAAAGATCATGTGAGTACAGAGATAGTTTTACTTCCTCCTTTCCAATTCACATGACTTTTATTTCTTTGTCATGCCTGATTATCCTGACTGGAACCTCCAGTACAAGGACATTCTTGTCTTGTTCCTTATATAAGGGAGAAAATATTCAGTCTTTCATCATTAAGTATGATGTTGGCTGTTGGGTTTTTTTGGGGGGTTGAAACCTCTTGTCAGGTTGAGAAAGCTTCCATCTACGTCCAGTTTGATGAGTGTTGTTTTTTTTTTTTAATCATGAAAGGGTATTGGATTTTGTCAAATGCCTTTTCTGTATCTATTTAGATGATCATATGATTTTTTCTTTTATTGTATTAATATAGTGTATTGCATTGATTGATTTTTAGATATTAAATCAGCCTTCCATTCCAGGGATAACTCCCACTTGGTCACAACTTTAATCTTTTTTATATGTTACTAGATTTGGTTTGCTAGTATTTTGTTGGGAATTTTTACATCTATATTCATAAGAGAAATATATACACAGTTTTCTTGTGATATATTTGTCTGTTTTCAATATCAGATAATAAACACTTCCTGGAATTATCTGGGAAATGTCCTCCCCCACTCCTAATTTTTTGGGAAGAGTTTGTGAAAGATGATGATGATGATGATTTTACTTCTACAGCGTTGGTAGTGATATCTTCTTTTATTCCTGATTTGAGTAATTTCAGTTCTCTCTTTTGGGATTAGTCTAGCTAAGGTTTAATCAATTTTGTCCTTCTTTCCACTGAGTCGAATTTTGGTTTTGTTAAATTTCTAAATTGTTTTCTATTCTCTATTTTAGATATTTCCATTCTAATATTTATTATTCTTTTTCTTCTACTTGGTTTAGTTTAGTTTACTCTTCTTTTTCTAGTTCTTAGTGGGGGAAGTTTAGGATACTGAGGAGACTTTCTTCTTTTTTAACATAAGCATGTAAAGCTATCAATTTCACTCTGAACATTACTTTTGCCGCATTGGTGAATTTTGGTATGTTTGTTTTGATTTTCATTCATCTCAAAGAATTTTCTACTTTCTCTTTTGATTTCTTCTTTTACCTCTTGTTTCTTTAGAAGCGTGTTGTTTAATACTATATATTTGTGAATTTACCAAATTTTCTTCCTTTATTTATATCTAAATTAATAGTATTTTCTTCAGAGAACATACTTGGTATAATTTTAATCCTTTTAATTTTACTGAGCCTTGTTTTTTGGTCTAATATATGGTCTGTCTGATTATAGCATTGTTCATGATTTCTCTTTCCTTGTTGATCTTCTGCCTTGTTCTTTCCAATGAAGGTACTACACTCCAGTTATTAATATTTAATTCTTCATTCTTCTCTCCAGTTCTGTTTGTTCCTTATATTTTGGGACTCTGTTGTTCGAAACATATATATTTTTAATTGTTATGTCTTCATGATAGATTTACCCTTAAATCCTTATTAGATGTCATTAATTGTGGTAACTATTTTTTCTTTTTTTTTTTTAACAGTTTTTATTTATTTATTTATTTATTTTGTGTGTGTGTGTGAGGAAGATCAGCCCTGAGCTAACATCCATGCTAACCCTCCTCTTTTTGCTGAGGAAGACTGGCTCTGAGCTAACATCTATTGCCAATCCTCCTCCTTTTTTTTTCCCCAAAGCCCCAGTAGATAGTTGTATGTCATAGTTGCACATCCTTCTAGTTGCTGTATGTGGGACGTGGCCTCAGCATGGCTGGAGAAGCGGTGCATTGGTGCGTGCCTAGGATCTGAACCTGGGCCGCCAGTAGTGGAGCGTGTGCACTTAACCACTAAGTGGGCCGGCCCAACAACTTTTTCTTAAAGTCTATTTTATCTGATATCTGTATTTGTTTTATTATTGTATTTATTTTCTATTTATCGTGTTTGTTTTATTCAATCTCTTCCTTTGGATTGGAGTGGGATACAGACTTTGGTACTGAGAGTAATTCTAGAGGAACAGAATCATAAGAACGTTTTCTGAATTGGTTCTGGTGTTTCTGGAATTGGTTCTCAAAGCTGCTTAGTATTAAAGGAAGTAATGACTCTATTTCCAATGGTAAAGGGGACATTGATATATCATGGTGAATGTGGCACAAGTATGCAAAATATCACCATTGGATACTCCTAATCACATATTTATAAAAGATAATATTCTGGGTCACCTTGTATTTGATACCTTAGATCATTTTTGTCAAATTATCCAGTAAAAGGAAATGGGCCAATTAATCCTGATAGTGCCAGAAAAAAATAAAGAAAAAGAATGGATGAGCTCAGGGCTTCAAATTATCAGTTCAAGCTCCACATTAATGACCTGAAAATTTCCATGTCTGCCCTGAGAGAAATCCTCATTTCTCGTAGCCCTGGAGCTGAGATTTCTGAAACACCTACACTCTTTTTCTGTGAATGGCCGAATTACAATGCAAATTGAATTCCCAACCTCACAGCGTATATGCTATTAAATGAGGTCATTGATTTGGAAGGAATGGGATCTTGAAAACTGGAATGGGGTAATATGGGCTGATTCTGATGAAGCAGGAAACATTGACTTCCTAAATTCTGTTCAGTCTTTTTTGCTAGTAGAAGCTGCCCATCTACCCCTGTTTGAGAGACAGACCCAAAACGTCACTGTAGTGTACCAATCAGAATTGGGGCTTATAAACTTAAGATAATCAATAGAATTTTAGCTCAAGTTCATCTCACAGTGGGTCTAAAGTCCACCCAACCCCATCCAGTAGTTATGTCCCCAGTTCCAGAATGCATGACTGGAATAGACATACTCAGCAACTGGCAAAATCTCTACATTGGTTCCCTGACTTGTGAATTGAGGGCTATGATGGTAGGAAAGGGCAGGTAGAAGCCACTAGAAGTGCCTCTAACTAGGAACATAGTAACCCAAAAACAATATTTCATTCCTGGAGGGATTACAGAGATCAGTGCCACCCTTAAGGACTTGAAAGATCTGGAGGGTGGTGATTCCCACCACATCCCCATTCAGTTCACTTATTTTACCTGTGCAGAGAATGAATGGATCTTGGAGAATGATGGTGGGTTATCATAAACTTAACCACGTGGTGACTCTAATTGCAGCTCCTGTGCCAGATGTGGTTTTATTGCTTGAGCAAATTAACACATTCCCTGCTACCTAATATGTAGCTATTGATTTGGAAAGTGATTTTTGTTGTTTTGTTGTTGTCAGTAAAGACCACAGAAGCAGTTTGCTCTCAGCCAAGGTCACAAATATGCCTTCACTGTCCTATCTCAGGTCTATATCAACTCTCCAACCATATGTCACAATTTAGTTTGCAGGAATCTTGACTGCCTTTCCCTTCTACAAAATATCACATTGGTCCGTTACATTGATGACATTATGCTGATTAGATCTAGTGAGCAAGAAGTAGCAATTACCTTAGACGTATTAGTAAGACATTTGTGTGTCATAGGATCCAACGGTGTGGGACAAGTTAAGATATCCCCTTAAGATGAAGAATGAGTTGTTGCATCTGGCCACTCCTACAATCAAAACATTAGCGTAATGTCTAGTGGGCCAATTTAGATTTTGGAGGCAGCACATACTTCATTTGAATGTGTTAGTCTGGTCCATTTACCTAGTAACCTGAAAAGCTCCTAGTTCTGAGCGGGGCCCGGAGCAGCAAAAGGCTCTGAAACAGGTCTAGGTTGCCATGCAAGGTGCTCTGTCACTTGGTCCACAACAATCCAGCAGATTCAATAATATTTGAAGTGTCAGTGTCAGATACGGATTTTGTATGGGGCCTGTGGCAGTCTCCCACAGATAAATTACAGCACAGACTCTCAGGATTTTTGAGCAAAAGCTTGGCATCCTCTGTGGATAACTACTCTCCTTTTAAGAAACAACTTTTGACTTGCTACTGGGCGTTAGTAGAGACTGAATGCTTAACCATGGGCCACCAAGTTACTATGCAGTCTGAGATGCCTATCTTAAACTGGATGTTGTACGATCCATTGAGCCATAAAGCTGGGTGTGTTCAGAAGCACTCCATCATCAAATGGAAGTGGTATATACAAGATCAGGGTCAAGCAG
This sequence comes from Diceros bicornis minor, assembly GCF_020826845.1. Classification (NCBI taxonomy): domain Eukaryota; kingdom Metazoa; phylum Chordata; class Mammalia; order Perissodactyla; family Rhinocerotidae; genus Diceros; species Diceros bicornis. Next base: position 42,339,868 of record NC_080746.1, read on the forward strand.
GTCCTTAATGCACAAATAAGTTACATGAGGAAGTGGCCCAAATGTCCACGATCCCTACTCCAGCTACATTATCTTCTTTCTTCCAGCCTGTACCTATGGTCTCAGAGAGAGTTCCCTATGATCATTTTACTAAGGAAGAGACATTTTGGGCCTGGTTTACAGATCTTACAGATAGTTCTGCATGATATGAAAGCACCTCCCCAAAATAGACACTACAGTCCCTTTCTGGAACATTCCTGAAGAACAGTGGTGAAGAGAATTTCTCATAGTGGGTACAATCTTGAACAATGCATCTGGTTGTTCATTTTGCTTGAAAGGAGAAGTAGCCAGATATATGAGTATATATTGATTTATGGACTGTGGCCTATGATTTGCTCATTGGTCAGGCACTTGGAAGGAACATGATTGAAAAATTGGTGGTAAGCAGGTCTGGGGAAGATGTATGTAGATAGACCTCTCTGAATGGGCAAAAAGTGTGAAGATATTTGTGTCTCATGTGAATGTTCAGCTAAGTGTTACATCAGCAGAAAGGGATTTTAATAATCAAGTGGATAGAATGATCTATATTGTGCAGACCAGTCAGCCTTTCCCCCCAGGCATTTTTGCCTCTGCCCAGTGGGTGCAAATAGAGATTATATATGAGCTCAGAAATATAAACCAATAAACCGCTTACCAGTGCTGACCTGGCTATAGTCACTGGTGATTGCTCAATCTGCCCACAGAGACCAACACTGAGTCCCCACTATGGCGCCATTCCCTGGGTCCATCTGGTAACAGGTTGATTACATTGGACTGCTTCTATAATGAAAATGGTAGCACTGTATTCTTACTGGGATAGATACTTTCTCTGGAGTTAATACTTTTTCAGCTGTACACAGGATAATTGTATCACGTTAAGCAGAAGTATTGTCTTTATTTGGAGATTAAGTATGATTTAAGGAGATGCATATGGGTGCCAAGTTAACATGGGTAGGACTGTGATGGTTAATTTTATGTGTCAACTAGGTTAGGTTATAGTACCCAGGTATTTAATCAGGCACCAATCTAGGTGTTGCTGTGAAGTTATTTTGTAGATATAGTTAACATCTATAATCAGTTGATTTAAATAATGGAGATTACCCTTAATAATATAGATAGGACTCATCCTATATGTTGCAGCCCTCAAAAGCAAAAACAGAGGTTTCCTGGAAAACAAGAATTCTGCCTCAAGACTACAGCATCAGCTCCTGCCTGAGTTTCCTGCCTGTCAGCTTACTCTGCAAATTTTGGACTTGCCAGCCCTCACAATCATGTGAGCCACTTCTTTAAAGTGTATATCTTAAAAGATATTGATTCAGTTTCTCTGGAGAACCCTGACTGATATAAAGTGTGTACTCCATTTACTTTTTAATGTGATTACTGATTCAGTAGGATTTATGCCGGTTATTGTGCTATTCATTTATTTTTGTTCCTCTATTTTTCCATTATCCCCTTATTTTAATTAAATAAAGATTTATCTAGTATGCTAGTTTAATTAATTTTGTTTTTTACGATACATTTTGAAATTTTCTTAATTGTTTCCCTGGGGATTACAATTTACATCTTAAAATTATCTAGTTCCAATTAATATCAATTTAATTTTAATAATACACAAAAATTTACTCCAATATAACTCTGTTTTCTCCTTTGTACTATTATTGCCAAACAAATTACTTCTTTATACACTATAATCCATTAACACAGTTTTATAATTATTGCATTATACAGTTGTCTTTTAAATAAGGAGAAAAAGGAGTTACAAACAAAAATGCGTTGTTTTGTTATTGAAAATGGACGTTTTAGATAATATTACATTTTGGATCTTTGGTGACTTTTGTGGTTCCATACAAATTTTAGGATTACTTTTTCTATTTCTGTGAAAAATGCCATGGGAATTTTCACAGGGATTGCATTGAATCTGTAAGTTGTTTTGGGTAACATAGACATTTTAAAAATATTATTCCAAGCAATCTTGAGAAAGAACTACAAAGCTAGAGGCATCACACTTCCTGATTTCAAACTATATTACAAAGCTATAGTAATCAAAACAGTACAATATCAGCATAAAAACAGACACACAGATCAATGGGACAGGATAAAGACCTCAGAAATAAACCTATACATGTGTGGTCAATTAAGTTACGAAAAAGAAGCCAAGAATATACAATGGGAAAAGATGGTCTCTTCAATAAATGGTGCTGGGAAAACTGGATAGCCACATGCAAAAGAATGAAACCACCCCTATCTTATACCATACACAAAAATCAGCTCAAATATATTAATGGCTTCAATGTAAGACCTGAAACCATAAAACTCCTAGATGAAAACGTTAGAGGATAAGCTCCTTGACATCAGTCTTGACAATGAATGATTTTTTTAGATTTGACACCAAAAGCACAAGCAACAAAAACAAATATAAATAAGTGGGACTACATCAAACTAAAGCTTCTGCACAGTAAAGGAAACAATCAACAGAGTGAAAAGGCAACCTATGGTATGGGAGAAAATATTTGCAAATCACATGTCTAATGAGGGGTTTATATTTAAAATATGTAAAGAACTCATACAACTCAATAGCAAAAGAACAAACACTCTGATTTAAAAATGGGCAGAGAAATTGAATAGACTTTTTTCCAAAGAAAACATACAAATGGCCAACAGATACATGAAAAGGTATATCACTAATCAGTAGGGAAATGCAAATCAAAACCACTGTGAACTCTCGTCTCACACCTGTTAGAATCACTATCATTAAAAAGACAAGAGATAACAAGTGACGGCAAGGACATGGAGGAAAGGGAACCCTTTTGCGTTGTTAGTAGGAATGTAAAATGGTGCCGCCACTGTGGAAAACAGTATGGAGATTCCTCAAAAAGTTAAAAATAGAACCACTATATGATCCAAGAATCCCACTTCTGGGTGTATATCCAAAGGAAATGAAAACGGGACCTTGAAGAGATATGTGCATTCAAATACTCTTTGCAGCATTATTCACAAAAGTCAAGGTATGGAAACAACCTAAATGTCCATCAATGGATGAATGGATAAAGGAGATGTGGTACACACACACACACACACACACACACACACACACACACACACACAATGGAATATTATTCAGCCATGAGAAAAAGGAACATTTTGCTATTTGCAACAACACTGATGGAATTTAAGGACATAATACTAAGTGCAATAAGTCAGGCAGAGAAAGACACATACTGTATATCACACATACGTGGTATCTAAAAGGAAAGAACTCATAGAAACAGAGACTAGGATGGTGGTTGCAGGGGCTAGAGCATGGGAGAAATGGGAAGATGTCAGTCAAAGATTACACACTTGCAGTGATAAGATGAATAAGTTCTGGGGATCTAAAGTACAGTACAGTGGTTATAGGTAATAATACTGTATTATGTACTTGAAATTTGCTAAGAAAATAGATTGTAAATGTTCTCACCACAAAAAATAAATGGTAATTATGTGGTGTGATGGAAGTGTTGGCTCATACTGTGGTTGTTATCATTTTGCAACATATAAGTGTATCACATCAACATGTTGCACACCTTAAACATAATGTTAAATGTCAATTATATTTCAATAAAACTGGAAAAAAGTAAGTAATGTAATGTCCCTACTCTAGAATTCACATCTCTTTCCTGAGTTTGATGCTTGTACTGTGTGTGGCTATTGTTTTTGTTGTTGTTGCTACTATTTGTTTATTGACATTCCTGGATATTCTGTAAAATCTGCATTTGCTGTAGCGTAAAATCACTGAAGTCTCTTCTCAGTTAGCTTAGTGATGAGCTATGAATTGGAGAGAAATTTCTTCATATGTCTTGAACCAATAAGGTCAATGTATGTGATGGACCACGCCTTCCATGTTCCAGCCTTTTATAACTCTGACTGAGCCTTCACTTCTTGCTTGCACAGGGCAACAGCATCAGCCAAAGATGAGAGTTTGGGACCTCTAAGGTCATTTTTGAGCATGCTCACAGCCTTGCACTTGTGTGTGCCCTTCTATATTCTTAAGGAATATTTGCTGCTTTTCAAAGACCCGTGTATATATCTCATTGTCAGACGTTCCTTTTAAGTTTTTTGGCCAGGTTCTGCTTTTCCTTCACTAGTATCTCTTCGTGATATAATCACAGTATTAACGAAATGTAACTGATATTTTTTGGCAAATGTCCTATAGAATAGGGCTTTACCCACTCAGCAAGCCATCAAGTCAGGTCAAATAATGTCATGTCCTATGATTAGAACTTTTTCAGGGAGAGACCAGACAGAAAGAATTAAATAATTGTTAGTATTATTGTTATTATATCTTCAAAAATTTAGTGCACTTACACTATAACAGTGTTCTTCTATACTTTGTCTTGTAACCTTGTGAGGTAGGCATAGGCAAAACTTGTATCTTGTCTGCATAGTTGGGAAAATCAAGTGTTAAAGGTGTAAGTTACCTGCCTATGGTCATATAGGTAATAACTGATAGGACCAAAGGTAGACACATACCTCATGCTTAAGTATTTCGTGGTCAGTCCTGTTTGTTGATGATAACAAGGAAACTAATGTTCTAAGACAATGAGATTGTTAAGAAACTGAATTACAGAAAACAACTTTGGGAAGAAATGGGTTCCATTCAGTTAAGAACATATTTATCTCACATCTACTATGTTCCTGTTCCATTAGAGGCTGTTAAAATATTACAGTTTTATAATTATACAATCAAACATGATTTTTCCCATCTTTGCATAAAAATCACTTGGTTAATCAATATTTTAATTAGGAACAATTATTTTGGACCTAAAAAATAGTGAAAAAATATAATAATTCTGAACAAAGGAATAACTGATTTTCGGGGTTAAAAAATATTCTGAGACTACAAATACAATTATGGACCAAGCATCATGATACATAGACTCACAAACACAATTAGCCCCACATGTGGTTAATCTGGTTCCTATCTATGACAAAGGTCTCACACAGTGCAGCTTTCCATGACCTCACAATGTCCTCAGCATCCTGCCTCTCTTCCCTGATTTTAAGGTGTCTTTCATACCATGTAAAAATGTCCTGATAATTGAGTTTAGTGAGCAGCCTCTAAGATGTTCTCCACTGATTTCAAACTCTAGTATTCACATCCTTGTGTAATCTCCTCCTTCTGAATGTGGATTGGATTGATTTTCCCTGCTTCTAATCAATAGAATATGGTAGAAGTGATGGAATGTCACTTCTGAGATTAGGCTCTGGAAAGACTGTGGCCTTTCCTAGGGGTTGTCTCTAGTTCTCCCATGGACAATTCACTCTGGGATGAGCCAGCTCCCATGTCATAAGATGGTCCTGTGTAAAGGCCCACATGTGAGCTTGAAAGAAAATTTTCTCAGGCCTGCCAACAGACATAAGAATGAACTTGGAAGCAGGTCCTTCCCCAATCAAGCCTTGGGATACATGCAGCCGTGACCAACACCTTGTGAGAGATGCTGAATCAGAACCACTCAGCTAAACTCTTCGCAGATTCCTGACACACAGAAAATGTGAAATAATAAGTATTATTTTGGCCACTATGTTTTGGGATAATTTGGTATGCAACAATAGATAATGATTACAGTGAGAGAAAATAAGATTTTTTTCTAAATCTGAATCTGTTTGAACCTGTAACATGAGTATATGAATCCAGCTATGCTAATGGCTTTTGTAACTCCAGAAGTAGAATGATGTACTCTCAGGGGTGTGACTATTTAGAGCAGTGATTCTCAAGGAACACAGGAGGATGCCTATTAGGGTGCATGCATTTGAATATTCAGGACACACATGTTTTGAAAAACACTCCCTGGTGATTCAGAGATGTCTCCTTCCTCTGCCTATTAGCAATGACCTTATTACATAAATTGGGAAATAAAGCCTTGGCACAAACTACAACAATATCAACCAAATAGAAATAAACGATAAATACGCAAATACCATCCCTTGAAGAGTATATCTTTACCATATGGGATTAAGTCCTTCCAATTATGATCTCTCTGCTTGTGTGGATTGTACATGTGTGTGTGTGTGTGTCTGTGTGTGTGGTCTTTCTGTGGGAACATTATAATACATGGAGAGAACATTACCAGCTTCTCTCGTTTCACTCCTGCTCACACTTTCATATCTGCCTCTGACTCTCATACCAAATATCATTAGGTCAGCGTTGCCCAGGCATAGGATAGTCAATAATGTAATCACCATTAGTTTGAGGAAATATTTTTAAGAGGCCGTGGGACATAAAATGAGGAAATAAGTATGGCTTTCCTGGGAAAGGCGTTGAAGGAAATGACTATAGATCTCAGGGAGGCTTAATGGCCCAGAGACCCCCAAGGAGGGCTGACTGAGAACCTCTTAGAAGTATTTGTATGTAAAATAACTTGGAGGTTTGAGGATATGTTGGAAGAAGTAGAGTCTATCAAATAAAGGTTTTTGAAACAAAGCAACATGATCCTCAGTTGGAATATGTAGTATTTATTTGACCCACCTTACCAGATCATAGACTAGGAAAATAACATAGCCTTTTCACCTATTTCATTTAGTTAAAATATCCACAACTTGATGAGATACATAGGGTAGATGTAACTATTCCAGTTTTATAGTTGAGGACACTGAAGTTCCAAAAAGTGAAAACAGGGCTCTTAAATTAGAATTCTATACTGATGTGCATTACTGAGAATTTCTACAAAAATGGTATGATCAGTGTAAGCCTAGTGAGGAGTGACAAAAGAGACCAGGGTAACCCCTGTTGAGAGCCTGAAGGAATGGGATTGCCAGTGGTTTCAGCAAATACATAAAATCCAAGAGAAATCCAGGACTAGACACAGAGCCCTATGTAACAGTATGCAACAAGGCAGCTTCCCAAGGTATTTTTCTACGTCTCTAAAATGTCATTGAAATACTGATACTGCCTCTAAAGAAAGCAGTAACCCTGAGGAAAAATTAAAGAAGCAAACAGAACATAACAATTTTTAAAAACCTCATTCCTAGGACAGACTATTACCAAGTGGATATTCCTGACACAGATATACGGCTTGTTTAATGTAAGTTCGGAAACTCAATAAGCATAGAATGTTATTTAATGTAATTATGTGATTTATTTGTCTGCAATTTAAATCTTTAATTTTTTTAAGGAGTTTGCTATTTTAGTATATCAAAATTAAAACCTGAAACAAGAAATAGATAAATAGAGAATGTTTTACTTTCATTAAATCGGTTATAGTTAATTGGAATAGTGCAAAACTATCTTCTATATTAGTTAAAATAATATATAGTTAATGAACTAAATGTTAATTAGCTACAACATAGTTAAAAATTACTATAATATTGAGTGCTTATAATTAATAGAAACTAGTACAAATACATTTTGCATTCATATTTAAAGAATGCTAGTTTAAATGATCACCAAAATATTAATTTGCTCAAAGTACTTACATACTTTATTTAGGTTTTCTGGGCATAATGCTGAATCAATATGAGAAATCTCCAACAGCAAGTTATCTGCCTCAAAATCTCAAAATCTTCCTCAAAATTGTCATCTGACAATCTTCTTGAGCAAACAGTTGGTGGGCAGCTCTTGGTCTTTCTCCACAGAGGTAGTACTTGAATCTAGTGTCGGGGTTGACTTTTCCTTCCAACAAAACAGAGGTAGGAGTGGATTTTCAAGAACAGTAATTGACTCTCTTGGAGGAAGAAAGGTGCAAATTCAAAGAAACAGCAGGCAAATTTGGCATGGGGTTGATGGTGCTCAGGGCAAGCTGCCCCAGGAAGCACCACTCTGGTATGCGGATTATTTCGAGCTGAAGACAATAAGGACTCAGAGAGAGAGCTCAGGAAAAATATTTGAGTTTCCCCTCCCAAACTGCCTAAAGAATTTAAAACCAAAAATTCTGTTTTAGGAAGGGGTTATTATCATGACTGCTATAAAAGATAATTTAGGATAGAGGTTACAATAGAAAAGGCACCAACAAGCCCATCTTATCGGGAGTCCTGTCTCTCTGGCCACATTCTTTGGATGGCCCTGCGAGGAGTTGTCAGACAATCATTTACAAGGAAAGTCTCCATTTGTAAAGGTATCTCCCTCTCTGTATTGAGAAAAAGGGGGGGTGAGCTCATTTCTAGTAACTTATCAATGTGGAAGATGAGGCCTTGGGGCTGTATAATAAAACTTACTCTTGTTTACTGTGCTTTAGTGGTAATCTCCTGTAACTGACTCCCCCCACCCCCAAAATCCTCCTTTGTCATTGGCTGAAAATGATATTTAAGATGAGAATTTCTGCTATTGTGTTGAGAAACGCAGTGTCCCTGCTTTATCCCATGTATACATGTTATTAAACTTGGTATTATTTTCTCCTGCTAACCTGTCTGGTTGATTATTTGGCCAGCCAGAAGAACCTTAAGGGAAAGGGCAGAGGGAGATTCTCCCTCTTCCCCCGACAGGGTGAACCTTGATATCTGCCAGGTATGAGAAGCCAGCAGAGAAGGAAAACACTCCAGCAGGTAGCAACAGGCTTAGTGTGAAAGCCACTCAGGATACTGGTAGGAAAAGGACTAAAGTAAATTCAACTGAAGCCTGTTCCTGGTGAGAATGATGGATCCCAATTGTTGCCTTGCTTTGATTGGCCCTTTCAAAATTGGAAAGTGTTCTCCTTTCTTTCTTGTGGAGACACGTTTTTGGTGGTAATGGAGTTTTTTGGAAAATCATAGCTTTAGTGACAAGGGCTTTAGCCTTCGACTCAATTTGATAAATCACTTAATTAGCTAACCATTTAACTATCAAGTTGATCATTCACTGAACAAAAACAACAAAACCATTCAGGGAGGATCGTGTGAGAAATCACATTACCAGCCACCACCTCCGATTTTGTAGGGATTGGTAAATGTTTGGTACAGATTGAGTGTATATGTGGATTTATGTGGGGGAGAGGCGAGTAAATTCATTCAACAGATGTGCTCTTTTTCTCTCAAATAGCATATATTTTTCAGGAAGAAGTCCCTAGTTGTTCCTCATTCCACTTTTCCTTTTCTAGACGATTCATTAAAATAGAACACAATGAAATAGACAAAGCTATTTTTAAAACTCCCTAAAATTATTAGTCTAATACATTGGAGGAGAAAATGAACAGTTAAGTCTGTAATTTATTTTTTTACAAACTAGAAGAAGGTGACACATAATGGATTTGATAAATCTATGGTTACGTTGTTAATTAATACATTTTGAGCCAAATATGAGCTTAAACAGAATGTTGAGATTCACGGCCAAAAACCACCCTGCAATATTGGCACGGTGTATCTATTTATGTTAAGATGGAGTCAATATAAAAGTTTTCCTAATTTGGATTTTACAGCCAAAGATGAGACCAAATGAATAAATAGTATTAAAATTATCATTCTATGTTTAACTTCCCTAAGACTAAATTTATGTTTTGGCTCTGTCCACATGATACTAAGTGTGGAGGGTGGTGAGAAAGAGAGGATTTTTGTTGACATTATCCTAAATTATCCAGATGAACAATGAAAAGTACCACTGAAACTTTATGCTCAGGAAGTCTATTACATTAGAGTATCAATTAACTTTTATCTCTATTTTTTTTTAAAGGAAATGACAGTGGGCATTAGTGCATGTATTTAAACTAAAGGTTAGTTTTTCCCAAATTCCAGCAAATGGGATTTACTCACTATTATTCTAAAATTATTAAAAAAAAGTTTATAAATATGTGCATATGTATATACATATATATAAAAATATGTCATTTAAAAAATATTTGGCCTATATAAAAGTAAAGAAAAAAATCTAGTGGAAGCAGCTAATACGTTTCAAAAATTACGTTCCTAAAAAAGAGTACCAAAGTATTTGTTGTAGGGAAAAAACATTGAGAAATTTCTTTAAAGAACAAACTCCTTGAGAATAATGAAAATTCAAATTTGCTTGTGTGACTTAAAATTTTGTCACACAAATGCCTGCACGGCATTACCACTTCTAGCTACTTTAAATTATACACACACGTGCCTAAGATAAATACATATCTCTATATTGAATGGCGTACTGTGGACAACCAATTCAGATAAAATTAAACTTTATATTTCAAACTATTAAAGCCTGTGGAGAAATGTGGTGATTAGATACATAGGCTTTATGTGCAGACAAACCTTATTTCCACTCCTGGCACTGTCACTATCTGGCTCCAATGACCCTAAACAAATTACTTAAAGTTTCAAAACCTCAATTCCTTCATCTGTAAAAGGGGTATAATGGTATCTACCTCAGTGGTTGTTGGGAAGATTAGTTTGCCTGTATAAAGCACTTGGCCCAATGCTAGTAAGGTAATGGCTCTCTATACCCTCAATGATAATTTAAAAATTTGATGAAGCAATTGATGCTATTGCTCTACTGGGAGGAACCTAGAAGAGTCACCTGGTTATTTATTCAAATACCTTTTCTTTTTAAACTGTCTTTCTTCTGCGAAGGTATTTTACTACTTTTTTTAATAGGCATCTTCTGGTAATAATGATAATAATAATGACTATCTGTACTCAGTACTTTTCACATGCTGAGGAATGTGCAGAGCACTTTAATGTATCCATCTTTGTTTAACCCAATAGAATCACTTTAATTCCATTGTGGAATTCATTTAGACGATTAGATATCCCAGCTAGCAACATGGCAAGTAATGTTGGAGAATGCATAGAGAATGCATGCCTGTGCAACCATTAAAATTAGAGACATGCATGCCCACAAAAACTATACAGGCTACTTTGTATAAGATTATCATTACTTAAACAGTAGAATCAGATTAATATAAACCATATACATAGAGAATCCTCTGTCCAACATCATTGTAGGTTGCTAACCAGTAATACCTCCATAGGGAATATTCCAGGGATACATCTCTGGCAGTGGATTTGGAATAAGAAGACTTGAGTTCACTTCCTGGCTTTGATATTTAGAAAACATGGGATTCTTAGGAAATCAATGATGTTATTCTTTAAATTCCCTCTCTGTGAAATCAAAGCAACCTGCAATCCTTTGTCCCTTTTGGTGATTAAAGGATATACGGATACAAAAGTGTCAGGTGATATTATTATGCACTTGTACCATAAGGCTGGTTTTATTTGCATTCTTATAAACATTGATTGAATTCTGTCATGGTTCCTGTTACTATTACTGTGTAACAAACCACTCCAAAACTTAGCCATACAAAATAACCATTTTGTTATGCTGTTAGATTCTGTGGGTCAGGTATTCAAGATCACAGCTGAGATGGCTTGTATTTACTCCATGATATCTGTACCCTGAGTTGGGATGACTTCCATGGCTGAAGGTAACTGGATGACTGGAGGCTGGAATTAAATGGAAGCATCTTTACTCATGTGTCTGGTGATTGATGTTGGCTGTCAGCTGGGACTTCAGCAGAGGCTTTCCACAGGAGCACTAATGTATTCTCTTCATGTGGCTTGGCTTCTTATAGTATGGGGGCTAAGTTCATAGAGGGAGCTTCCTGAGACGGGGGCCTCTGGAGAACAATCCTTTCAAGAAGACCAAGTGGAAACCGCATGGCCTTTTGTAACCACATAGTCATATGACGTAATAGTCATAAGACATCACTATTCCATTGGTTAAAGGAGGTACAAATCACCTGATATTCAAGGAGATGAACCATAGACCCCAACTCTTGATGCAAGACTGTCAAAGAATTTGGAGGCCATATTTTAGAACCACTGGAGACATACTACTAGAACTTATGGGTTTATTTTACTTCTGCCCATTCCTTGCCCATCCCAAGAATACAATATTTATCTAAATAGAGAATTTATATTCTTACTCCCTCTCATCCAAATCAGTATAAAATATTTCACCCAACTAGCTAAATCCCAGTTTTTGATGGCAAGAAAATAGCTTGAAATCCAGACTTTTTCAAAATATGAAAGAATAGGTGCCATCTTTTCTGATCGGAAGTACTATTATTTTTTAATTTTCAAAGCTCTTTATTCCTATGAAGTAACCAGTGAAGTTCAGAATTAACAAACATTATCATAATTCAAGCACATAAAATCCCTTTGACTTAAAATATCCACATGTTTGGGAACAAGTTGATCAATAATGTAGCCTTGAATTACTAACATAGTGGTTTGAGTTTACTGATTAACTTTGCCCATACAATATGCAGATAAAATTATTTTTATGAATGCACGTAGGTAATATAGGCACTTCCTTTGGTTTTTGTTTCCTATAGCCAAAAAGCCACAATAAGTAAGTGTGGCTCTGAAAAGTTATGTAGTTAATGTTTTATAAGAAAACATATTAATTTTATTAATAAACTGGTTACTTTAAGAAGTTCTAAGGTAAATTTCAAACTCTTTGGTAGTATGAATTAATTATTAAGACATGTTTTCAAAATTTGAATTTTATTATTTTTATTTTGCTTACTGAAATGTAGACCAGTATTTAACATCAAGGCAATAATCATATACTATATATGCATGTTATTTTAGATATTTGTGTGCATTAATATCTTATGTTTTGGTTATTAAGTGCCACAGGACAGGTGATTTGCTTCGTATAATGCCATGCATAGGAAGGTAATTATTACTTTTTGGTCATGATGGATAATGGTTATAATTAGTGCAATGAGAATCATAATTAAATATTTTATGTAACAACATAAAATGCACATTGAGCTCTACCAATTAAGGTTGTGACTCAACAAATAAAGATTAAAATTTATAATCCAAGACCACGTATTAAATACACAAGCCTAAAATACATTTTTTAAATTGTGTAAGAGTGTTAATGATTGAATGAACATATCCAATAATAGGCAGAGGTTCAGAAGTGCTTTGAAAAGCTCTCTGCAATTTGTAGTTGAGTCTGGTATCCGAGACTGAAGATTAAATGGGAATAAGCTGTGGGTTACTTCTCCACCTAGTGAAACAAAGAAAGCCTCTAAAATGAATATTGAAGATAAATAAAGTGAATTAGAATTCATGGGGAAGGAAATGAGAGTCAAGATTCAATTTGGGAAATACTTCAAGTGTTTGAAAGGGGGAGATTATATGTGAGAGGAGAGCCAGTGGCTGGGAAATAAACTGAAGGCCTTTTTCAAGACTCATGCTCAGCTGTCATTTGATACATTAGGATCTATCAAGTGCCTCTTTTAGCACCCAGTACCTGCATTTTACAAAGTTGGATCAATATATTTTGGAATTTGGTGTTTTCATTTGGATACCCCAGGAGCAGATTATGACGATAGGATACTAGTGCAAGTGGTTTATTTGGCAGGTGAAGGAGCCCTTGGTATCAGTGTAATGGAATGAGGTGAGCAAGGGGGGAAAGCCGACACATGGCAACTAGCACTGTATGACTGGAGCTTAATCCTGTGGGGAAATTGTTAGAAAACGAGCATTAAACTTACCCCTCAGAGTTATAGCACAAGCAGGACCATCAACCCAGGGTACTTATACCTTAAATCCTCTCAGTTGCTGGTTGTGGGCTCCTCACAGGTATAAGTATTTCTGATTTCTGGCCCACTTTGGAGAAAATCCTATAGCATAGGGATGCATATTACCGGCAGAAGGGATTAGGCTGGAGCACACTGAAGTAAGAAGGCCTGAGAGAGATGGTCTGGGAACAGAAAATACTTGATGTACATGAGTAGGCTAAATGTTTGCATTCATTTGAGTGGATATTTATTTATGCATTTATTCATTAAAAAAAATTTCTGGAGCTGGCCCAGTGACGCAAGCAGTTAAGTGCTCACACTCCGCTGCGGCGGCCCGGGGTTTGCCGATTCGCATCTGGGCGCACCGACGCACTGATTAGCAAGCCATGCTGTGGCGGTGTCCCACATAAAGTGGAGGAAGATGGGCATGGATGTTAGCCCGGGGCCAGTCTTCTTCAGCAAAAAAGAAGAGGAGGATTGGCAGATGTTAGCACGGGGCTGATCTTCCTCACAAAAAAAAAAAAAATTTTTCTGACAAGAGACTAATATATGCCAATACAGTGCTTGGTTCTGACAACCAAGATGTAAAAAAACAAGAAAATGAGTGAAATCTTGGCTATTTTTAAATGGGTACAAACACACTGTATCTTCACTGCCTAGAATACCACTTGGCACTTAGTAGGCCATGTATTAGTGGAATGATTGAACAAATGAGAAAGCAGATTAACCCATAAACACAAAATTTATAAGTTAACTGATTGCCATGAGTTGTGGAGCAAAAAGAATTGATAAAATGGTGACTAAATCAGTAGACAACCTTGGATCTAGTCTTAGAGAAGGCCATTTTGAAGTATGACATTTGAGTATAGACCTTATCAAAATCTAGCCCAAGTTAACTTGGTTATAAACAATTATTTAATTATTTTTAGCAAATAATGGTACTGCCTAAATGTGGTTATAGACAAAGGCAAGCTTTCTTATTGTTAGTGTCATCAAGTCGATTCCGACTCTTAGTGACCCTGTGAAAAGAAGAGCGGAGCCCTGCCCAATCTTTTTGTGCCATCCTCTTACCTTCCAGTGCTATGTCAGACAATGCTCCCCACTGCTATGCATAGGGTTTTCATGGCCAATTTTTTCAGAAGTGAGTCCGTCTTCCTAGTCTGTCTAGTCTGGAAGCTCTGCTGAAGCCTGTCCACCATGGGTGATCCTGCTGGTATTAGAAATACTGGTGGCATAGCTTTCAGCATCACAGCAACATGCAGCTGCCACAGTGTGACAACTAACAGTCAGGTGGTGTGGTTCTCCAACCTGGAAATGAACCCAGGCTGTGGTGGTGAAAGTGCTAAATCTTAACCACTAGACCACCAGGACTGGCTAAAGGCTAGCCATTCCCTCTCAATTTTTTTCCCCAATGAAAATAAAAGCTAGTCTTAGACCATATTCCATTGCATACAGTTGAATAACTCCAACACAATGTGTTGAAAGGAGGTAGCTTAATTTATTTCTCACCTCAGTAAGGGAGAACACTACTCCAACATAGCTTTGGTAGTACCTCAGATGGGGAAGGGCAAGGTTGGATTTTATTGAGAACTTATTGAAGTTTGGTTTAAGGTGCGTTTTTCAATGCAAGGACCAATTAGGATTTGGTATTGATTACAATATATTGTTTCAATATTGATAGAAATAGCAAAGCAAGCATTTTGAGCTGAGGAATTCAAGGAGTCTTAAGGCATAAACTTCGTTGATGCCTTCTACTGAAGAGTCATTGAGTTGTTTGAGAAGTTCCTGTAATGCACAAGAAATAGTAAACTATTGACACTGAAATCATTGGGATGGTAAATTCACTTTAATCTAGACAGTAAGTAGTGTGGAGGTTCTCAATTCAGTCATATATCAGGACAAATATACTAGCAAACAGGAACCAGAAAAAATCCTACAGTGGTTCTGCTTGATTTATGGTGCCTCAGTCCTGTCTTTTTTAGATGCTCTGGTAAAATCTTGAATTAAAAAAATTCAGACAGACAATTTTCAAACTACAGTGAGGATTCAGTTGACTTTATAGTCATCATCAGATACAAAATCTTCTGAAATTGTGGCTGAACATGGTCATTTTAGAATCAAGTGTTGAGTGCCTCTAAAAGGTAAAGAGAGGAGGCCTTATCAGATTCACATATCCTTTTCATTTAAAGGATAGAAATATTTCTAAAATATTTTAGCTACTCCACAAATCTTTAGCAGCAATAATTTTACCAATGAAACCCATTTCTAATTTCCATTATATTGTTAGCAAAACATCTGGTGATAAGAAGAGAAAGAAGATGGCCCATGTGCTATATGTTAGACTTTGATTAAATGGATTTTGAATACCTGAATGGGGAACCAACCAACCAACACTAGAGTAAAGACCAAAGCGGTTTATGCCAAAGTCTGTTTCTCAAAAATGCAAACTGTGTAATAGTTGTGAAGAAGGATACCTGGGTATTCCTGCAGGCAGAGGGTACAACAGAGGTGTAAATGTCCAGAGAGGAGACAGAATGTAGTGTGTCTGAGAAGCGGAAAGTGGATGTAGTTCAGTGGATGAAGATTAGATGATTTGGGAGGGGAGATCAGGAGCCAAGTCACGCAGTGCTTTACTGTCCATGGTAGGGAGTTTATTTTATTACTCTAAGGGAATAATCCAGAATAGAAAAGCAGAAATGGTTGAGGAAAAAAGAGGATAGAGAATGAAAGAGACAATACAGATAAATGAAGGATGTGGATTTAAAGAAGGAGAGGGGGATGAGATCCAGAGCACAAGCAGAGACACATGCAGAGGAGCAGATACACTTCCCTACTGGACTAAGTGGGCAGGCTTAGAAAATGAGATTCAGGTATAGGTAGGTTTGTGGACTTATTGGTAAGAATATAATAGAATCCTCTTCCCACTGTGTCTATGTTATCAGTAAATTATGAAGCAATTTTATTAGCTGACAACGTAGATAAGTGGGGCTTATTGTTTTGAAGAGAAAGGATGATATGAAGCTAAATCTTAAATTAATATTTAATTTTTATTTACAGGAGAGGACCTGCATAGTATAGGGGGAAACATGTTGGAGGAATACCCGTGGTGGCATGCAACCTCTCCTCCATCCTTCATCACCATTTAGCTCAGGACCCTAATATGTGGGATCCATGAAGTAAAACAAAAATTCCACAATTAACCCAACTCAGAAGTGGTTCAGTCTGAATAATATTCCCCTTAGAGATGTTATCTTCCCAATCCCAGTGACTTATCAAAGCATGCCTTCCAACCACCTTTAATTGTGACTCTGGCTGGATGTACTGGCGAATGCAATGTTTTTGTTCTTTTTATATTCTCAGAGATGTTTTAACACTCCAGACACTTTATTGCCCAGTGTAGACTGATATCCCAGGCAATTTCCTGTCCCTTAATTCAGATTTTGTCTCTTTCTTTGCAGTTATATTTTTCCTTGACTCTCATAACCTTTGAACTAAGTGGGAACTATCTCTTATTCGTATTTATAGTACTTAATAGAATTCAATAGGCTCTGAAACAAGGCTTGCTAAATGGAAACACAAATTCATGGGAAAACTAGTAGAGAGAGAATAGGCCAAGGTAATTGTTTATAGCAAGTTAAGTTGGCCAATTCAAAGAAAAACAAATCAAGTTTAAAGAATCGTACAGTGTAATAATTTACTGGTTGTTTGAAATTTCCATTTTGTTCAACAGAAATTCTGTTTGTCTATGGCATTTATTCTAGGTCTGATTTGAAATTGTAGTTAGTGGGAGATGTAAACATAGTGGAAGTAGAGTCTGGTTCCAGCAGGGCTGTGATTGGCACTACCCTGGATTGACTTTGCTTCTCTATGAAAGGCAGACTGAGAGCAAGTGCTGACAGCCCAGGCATTAGCCTGGGGAGCAGTAAAGATATTATTGATAGAATGAGGACAGGGAAATGAGGAGGAAGTGGCACAGTTGATTCTTGATTGATGTCCTGACCTGAGAGCTATGGGCAACATATCCCCATGGAAATGTGGGTAATTCAATACCTCTGTTAGGCTGGGGAAACCAGCTTAGTGCCATTTGACATCTGGCCGGACTACTTAGTAGGGCTTGAATAGCTCTGAGCACCATATCTTGGCAAACAGGAAGGCTGCAAGTTTTCAGAGAAAAGACAAATGAAGCTGGCATAGAATTTGTGACTTTGTCATTTCTGTGTGGTCACAGCAACTACTAAAGGGCTTTTACATAGCAGGTGCTCAATAAGTATATGTCGAATAAGAAAAAAAATTTGGCTTTAACGTTTGGCCACTTCCAAGCTAAAATCTCACCTAGTCCAAAAACTCTTGATAACTTTATTGGCTGCATAACTCTCCCATGTGTTGTGTAAGCCGTTACCAACTGAGTTTATAGTGCTTTATTAACTGATTATGAGTTTACTACTTAAAAATATCCTCACCCCAATCTATTTTTAATTAATGGTTACTTTAAAATCACACTTGCTGGTTAGCAAGATACTTTCATATACATTATTTAATTCTCACTGAGATAACTGTTTTTAATTATTGTTGTAAAGATATACAATTTAAAGATCTGATATGTTAAGCAATGTACTTAATGCACACTCTACATAAACCTTTGAGACAATAATTTTCACATGTTTATGATCTACAGGATAAAAGATTTTTTCATCTCATGTATTTTAAAATGACCTCCTGCATGCTTTATAATTATATCTATTACTTATTGAGTTCCAAGGATGCGCTAGGTTCTTTACATGTCACGCCATGCAATATTTATAACAAAACTGTGAGGTAGGTGACAGGAAGTGGAAATCAATTTTTAGGCTGGCCTGTTGCTAGTAAATTGTGTCAATAAAATATTATCTTTTAAAAGAGCTAGTAAAACCTAATTTGCTATCTAATTCCAGTGAGCTCCTTACCTGCAATTTAGGGTACTTCATGATTAGATTCTAAACTATCTTTCTCGATTTACCTTAAATTATACTATTCTGTATACCATAGTCTGTATCTCATTAATCTGTTCCCTCTCTGACACGCACATTCATTTTCCCACCTCCTACCTTTGTGTGTACCATGTCCTCAGTGTGGAATACTATGCTCCATTTTCTTTTCTTTTAAGTTCCACTTAAATATTGAAATCTAGTCTGAATGACCTAAAAACATGAGTAAAATTTACATATTGCATATGAATAATTGCAGTACTGTGTTGCTTATTCCTATTTTTTATTATTGTAACTTTCTACTAATGTTGCCACTCATTTTGTTTCTATACTGATAATTGCATATTTTGTGCTTTATAGCTTAATAATTTTACAGTATTTTATTTTGATTCTCATGACAATCCTTTGAGAAAGAAAGTATATTATCCTAATTTAGAAATATAAAAAAATGAGACTTAGAGAAGTCAAATGGCTGGCTCGTTTGTTACATGTGTATGTGTGTGTGTGTGTGTGTGTATGCATGTATGTATTTATACACACACAAAGGACGGAGAGAGAGAGAGAGAAGAGAGAAGAGAGGAAAATAGCCCTTTCTCTGTACCACACATTTTGCTAAGCACTTCACCATCTACTACCTTGTTTGTTCTCATTAAAACTTTTTGAATAATGGGTCACTATTCTACCCACTTATAGTTGAGAAAACTTAAAAAGAGAGATGATAATTAACATATCTGAGTTTATACTATTAATTGATGGTAGATCTGGATTTGAACTAAAGCAATCTGATTCCAGATCTCTTGGTCTTTGTCTTATATGATTGTTATTTCCTTACACGTCTATCATTCTTCCTCTATTAAGTTCTGATCTGAGGATGAATATCCTTCTTATTTTCTCTGTGCCTATCATCTAACCTGAAACCTAAGCCAGGAATCTTGGTTAAAGTCTCTAAGTCTTTGTCTAGGAGTGTTATCCAATCCATCCTTCACACTAGGATTGGAGTTTTTCCACCGAATTCCAAGCTTGTATTGAGGTCAGAACAGTTTGCTAGACTGCGGAGAATTTGGGTGCAAATAAGAGAAAAAGAAGTCCACGTAGGTGAATGTAGTAGCAAGCACTCAGGGTAATCCAAAATCAGGGTTTGCTGCTTGGTAGGTAATCCCTAGATCCTCTTCCTCCGGGCAGACTCAACCTCAAACAATGGTACACGGCTTGGCATGCAGATGATGAGTGGATTTCAGCTGCACTCACCCCCTTGGCTAGGCACTGGCATTCAGTGTACAGTTACTCTGATTGGCTCTGCTTATGGTTGCAGAACTATGATTGCAGTATTCTATTGACCAATATTCCAATCCATAGCTAATATACTCCAAACTCCAGAATTTTTTATCCTCACTGACAGGCTGAGTGCCCCTATTAACAGCTTCTGAATATCTACTCTAGAACCATAGGAAACTTTTCTAAGCTCCAACTCACATCATCTGTCATGAGCCTGCTTACAAGTACAGCAGAAGGTTTTGTTGCTAAGAATAAAACATTTTACATGTTTCTTGGTGGATGCCAAATCATGGTGAACTTGTAGTTCAATATACTAAGTAATATTTCTATGTCTACAAATTTGGTTGTGAAAACTCATACCTCATTTTCTTAGTGTTGTTACTTTTCTTGGTCTTTCTGCTTGATTTTGGATGCTAGCTTCATTCGTAATTCTCTTTCTAACATCGCTATAGGCTCCACAGCCTGCAGAATTTAGGCCATTTTTTTCCATTCTCCATTGTCAATCAGAACTTCTAGAACCTCGATGAGGGGAAATTAGATAGAGTCCAGATATGCCAGACCTCTGACTTGACCAATTCTGGAATTTTAGTGCTTCCCAATTCTGTTTTATCTCTCTTTATTGTGCTCTCATTTCTTCTTGCTGTACCTTACATCTGTGTCAACTTCCCATTTAAGGTTAGTGACTAAACCTTATTATATCATGTTCTAATATTGACCAGGATGCCCTACCCATACCTACCCCCAACACTACTGTTGAGAAACTGTTGCACCTAATGAGCCTGTCTAGTTGTAGGTCACAAACTCCCATAAGCATTTTGAAATATATTGAAGTGGTGTGGAGATACAGAGAGCCATAGTGGGCAAAGCCTATATTTTGAAATTAGTTGCTTAGGGTTTGAATCTTGTCTTTACCATTATTATTATCTCTTTGGCCTTGGGAGAGTTGCTTATACTGGTCTGAATGTATTTCATCACCTGATGCAGTGTTGTTGGGGAGGTTAGCAATAATACATTTAGAAAGCCTCACATAGTGCCTGGTTTATAGCAAGTTCCAATAAAAAATCGTTTTATTATTTCACTTGGTGTACTGATAAGCTGATAATTTGAATAGCTTGCCTACTTTAGAACCAAAATCTGATCACATCAGTACCTAATTTAAAAACTGTTAGTAACTTCTAAACACTGAAACAGGATAAGGTCCATACTTTCTGTTCTAAACAGCTTATTTCAGGACTCTTGATGACCTGGCTTCTACCTACTTCTTCAGCCTTATTTCTCTGTGTTCTCTCTCAAACTTTTTTCTTGGATTTCTTTTCTCACTAACAACTTAAAGTTAACTTGTTATTTCCCCAAAGCCTCCATTTACACATGAATTTGGTTCACTCTGCCTATAATTTTGTTTTAAACCTTATCTAGCTAGTAAATGCCTACATACCTTTCAAAAGCTGGGTCAGATGATATCCTTTGTATGACACGTTTCTCCCTGTACTGATTACCCCACTCTACCTCATATCCACCAGGCGAAGTTAATCAGACTGTAGCTAGTGGATCTACTTCCTCATGCAACACACTGTTGACATTCGTGTGTATGTGTGTGTACAGTTATGTATACACACACACACACACACACACACACACAGCTAGACTCTTGAGCTACTTCAGGGTAAGGATAGCGTGTTGCTCTTTTTACTTCTATGCCTGGCATGTAGTATGAACTGAATTTTAAAATATTGAATTACGCAACGTCTGAGAGGCAAAATGTCGCATCTTGCTCTCTATCCTTAATGAATGGAGTCTGGCTTCCTGGAATGTTCTCTGAAGGATTCTAAGACTAAGACTGGATCTAAGGATCCAGGGTCATAGGAAAGGGTGTCATGTTTGGTTGTTCGTTTGTCTCTTTGTTTGTTATATTTTATTTTTTCATGCTATGCTTGTAAATGTTAACATGACTTTAGAAAATTTTTTTGTTTCCCAACTCTTCTTCCTTTCCTGTTGCTACTGTTATACAAGAACTTAATATTTGCCTACATATTCTAAGATCACCCCTAATAGATTTGACTTTTGCCTTTACATCCATTCCTTTCATGCTATAGGATATTATATTTGTACCGTAATGAGTCCATTCATGGAGTGCAAATATGAGTTGGCATTAGTACAAAGCCAGTATTTTATTTATATAACTCAAATGACTTATTACAACAAAGTGCACTTCAAAGAGCAAGTACAGTGCAAACTTCACCACAATTAATTTTAGAACATTTTCATCATCCCCAAATAGAAACTGTGTACCCTTTAGCTATCACCCCTCATCCTCTCATTTCCTCAAGCCCTAGACAACCACTAATACATTTTCTTTCCCTATGTTTTGCCTTTTCTGGACATTCATTTAAACGGAATAATATAGTATGTGTTGTAACTGGCTTCTCTCACTTAGCATGATGTTTTGAAGGTTCATCCATGTTGTAGTATCTTTCAGTACTTCATTCCTATATATGGCTGTATAATATTCCATTGTATGGATGTATCATATGTTTTTATCCAGTCATTAGTTGATGGACATTTGCATTGTTCCTACCCTTTGTCTATTATGAATAAAGCTACTATGAATATTTGTGCACAATGTTTTGTGTAGACATATTTTTATTTCTCTTGGATATATACTTAGGAGTGGAATTGCTAGGTCAAATAATAACTCTATATTTAACTTTTTCAGGAACTTTCAACCTGTTTTCCAAAGTGGCTGCACCATTTTACATTGTTACCAGCAGTGCATGAGGGTTCTGACTTCTCTACATCCTCACCAACATTTGTTATCATCTGACATTTTGATTATAGTCATCCTAGTGGGTGTAAAGTGATATGTCATGCAGGTTTTGATTTGCATTTCCTTGGTGACTAATGATGGTGAGCATTTTTTATGTGCTTGTTTGCCATTTATATATCTTCCTTGGAGAAATATTTATTTAGATCATTTTTTAGTTGGGTTATTTGTCTATTTATTATTGAGTTGCAAGAGTTCTTTATATATTCTAGATATAAGCCCTTTGCAAACATGATTTGCAAGTATTCTTTCCTATTCTGTGGATTTTCTTTTTACTTTTTGGTAGGGTCCTTTAAAACACAAAAGTTTTTAATTTTATTAAAGTCCTATTTAGCTATTTGTTTAGCTATTTTTTCCCTTTATTGCTTATAATTATAATGGCCCATCTAAGAAACCATTTCAAAATCCATCATCATGAAGATTTATCCCTATGTTTTCTTCTGAGAGTTTTATAGTTTCAGCTCTTAATTCATTCTGAGTTAATTATTGTATATGGTGAGACTTAGGGGTCTAACTCTTGGTTATTATTTAACTTATAAGAAAAATAGTATACCCTGGTATATCCTTTCCCATTGTCAATCCAACAAGCCCAGGATGCATTTCTGCTATTAGAGCAAGTATAAATGTTGAAAAAGAGATTTAAATATATCAAAACTTGTACTTATTTTTTACTTACAAAGTGGATATTGTGGAAAGGTACACAGGTATTTGAAAACTAAATTACCTGAGTGTGAATTATATTTTCCTTATCATTTTGTGACATGGTAAAAATGGGAGAACGTCTCTGATCTTAAAACTTTCTCCCTAAAATACAAATTGTAGTATAACATACCATAGTACTGAAGATTAAATGGGATAATTTCTGTCAAACACCTACTACAATTCCTTTAAGTAAATGAAAACATGATTAGTTCTCATTTTCCACCTTTTTTTGCTCTGTTTCCTATATCACTTGCCCTAGATGTCTACTTGATTTGTTGCTCCAACATCTTCCCTGCATGAAGGAACGTTACGGACCCCTTCCCCACAGTCTTGACACTTTAATGTTCTCACCCTTGAATAGCAAAGTCAAAATATATGTATAATTAATAGCAGAGACAAAAAGAAACTTCTTAGGAAGTGAAAATACCAACATTAGAATAGAAGCAGAAGCCCAAAGGTGGCGTGGAAAAACAATATAAAACAAAACAAAACGCTAAACTGAAAACAGTTCTGTTTTCATTCAATACTTATATGTGAGCTCACATTATGTTCCAGACTCTGTTAAGCACTGACCATACATAGTGAGTAATGCAAATACGATAGCTTGTTACTTGGACAGGGAGCTGAAATCTGTGGTGAAAAGTAGTCATTGTGAAATTTCTAGTGTTTTCTTGTCATTATATCAGCTAAACTACTTTCAAAAAAGTCTCTGTTTCTCTCTCCACCACTTCTCCTCTCCCCCCCCCCCACACTCACATAGTCACACCATTAGAGAAACAATTTAAAAAGAGATTAAGTTTCTCATTTAAGTTCACATAGAACCATGAAAACAGAATAAAAAATGTGATGTGAGATCGAAGTAAGATCAAATGTGCCATGGCTGCAAGAACTCAGAGTGTAGGATGCTTGGAATTTGTAAACATATTCAGAAAAGAATAGAGGGGCTGGCCCAGTGGCTTAGCGGTTGAGTTCATGCATTCCTCTTTGGGGGCCTCAGGTTAGCCGTTCAAATCCTGGGCACAGACCTACTGACTGCTCATCAAGCCATGCTGAGGTGGTGTCCCACATAGAAGAACTAGAAGGACCTACAACTAGGATATACTACTGTGTAGTGGGGCTTTGGGGAGAAAAAAGAAAAAGAGGAAGAGTAGCAACAGATGTTATCTCAGGGCCAATCTTCCTCAAAAAGAAAAAAGAGAAAGAAGAAGAAAGGAATAGGAATTTCTAAGGCATATAGAATGGAGAGTTTGAACTTCCTTTAACTCTCAAAGGTTACAGTGATTTTAGAGGAAGTCTAGGGGATTGCTGACTTTTAGGTCTCATATCCAGTTTTTTTTTACTATCAGCTTTCCTGGCCCAGAATGTTTTTATACTCTCCCTGCCATTCTTTGATAGAGCCAATTTGAGCACTTAGGTCTGTGACTGAGACTGTGCTCTGTACACTCTGGGAAGGATACAGGACTATGAGGGAAGATAGAACTCCTTCATGATAGGTGTGACTTCAAATTCACATAGTTAAGTCTCTTTTGAATCCCACCCAAAGATGATTATTTATCAAAAGAATCTTTATAACCATTGATAATTAACACTGTTTGAGAAATTCCCTCTCTCATTCCCTTAGATGTATATAAATATATGCTACTTGCTATCTTCCTTTAGATTAAATGGAACCGTGATTGCTCTATTTGCATGATACAAAATCATACATCACTGGGGGGATGTAGAGATCAAAAAATGTAGATCTAATATCATGATCTTTCGTTAACTGCTGCATCCAATAAATTCCTGTTTTCTCTGTATGACGAAACTAACTTGTATGTTAAGCAAATGCAAAGGGAGCAACAATATGGGGTGGGGGTTGGTAGTCTTCCTAAAAGGAACTTGAGCACAGGAGACATTGTCAACCAGTCTCCCTCTGGACCCTCCAGGGACAGTGACAGATAAACAATTCCACAAGTCTTGACATAGAAACAGAAAATGAGCAGCCTGGTAAAATGCAAAGAACCTTTTGGAGCCAGAGCAACAGATCTTGAGTTCAGGCTCTACCTCTTACTAATTTTCCAACCTTGTGTAACCTGGTTTGCATCCATATCCTCATCTCTAAAATGGGTGTGCCAGTACTTCCTCCAAAGGATAACTCTATGGATTACCGGTGATAATAAACAAACTATAGAATGATGTTCTGCATGTAATAAGCATTCTTCCTCTCTTTCCTTGTGATACCAATCCCATACACAAAATACAGTAGACAAAACAAATCTGATGAGAACAAAATATTTAGTTGCTTTGGATTTCGGCAGACCACTCAGCTAGGTGCAGGGAGTACATGTGGTTTCTATTTGTCATCCCTCAGCATTCATTACTTATGGTAAATGAGGCCAACTGAATTTTGGTCATGCTGATATTGCTGTATATAGTTAGAGCAGCAATAGCAAGTTCAAGGCAGCAAATATGTAAAGAACCAAATTTAGAGGAAGCCCATGGGAAAAACAAATGGGACAATTATTTGATTCCCATGGCCATAGTTTGACATCTATGTGTGTGTGTGTATGTGGTTATGGGTGTGTGTGTATATATAGGGGTGTGTGTGTGTGTATATATCACATGTATATGATATACATATACACACATGCATGTGATATATATACATATATATATACCGTGTTTATAGGTGTATATATACATCATGTATACATGCTATTACATATATATACAGTAATATAAGTGATATGCATACATGCATCTATGATATTATATACACGTATGCTAATATATATGTGATAAAATAATATATCCATATATAATGTATGTGTTATGAAATATCTATATAGGTATATATATGTGTATATATTATATATACATGTGAATGTGTGTATGTGTTTGTGCAATGTATATATTATATAATATTTAGTCTATATTACTATATGTATATATGTTCATGTCTGCTTATTTAGCATTATTCTTTATCTTGTCAAGATATTTGCCCATCCATATATGGAATTGTTTAATTTAACCAGACAAGTTCTGCCAAGCCATAGACAACAGTTTAGAATTAGAGAGGTACATCCTTCCTTTGGAACAGTAAAATCACTTTCTGTACATGTATAATTGGAAAATGCTTCTCAACTGTGAAAGACATGCACTAAAGAGAACAAAACCAAGGTTATCTATTGTTAAGCTCTCAAAAAGTTTTGAAAAAACAGCTATCAGTGAATGTTCTGAGGATAGTCATGTACATTTGCGCTGAAAGAAGCCTATGAATCAGCTTTAATAGATGTAAGTCCACTACAGAGATCATTTAGCTTTGAAAATTAATACCCCGATGGATTTCATGGTACCATATGAACTTGCAGTCATGATCTAGGTATCTAATTTTAGCACTTGAAAACTTTAAATTGTATAAACTTTTAACTTTTTCATGTGAGTATTGAGGACTTGTTTTATTCTTGTTTATGGAAATATAAAAATGGATACATGACAAAAATACAATATGAACATTTCGGTCACAAAATAAAAAAGGATTTAATTACCACGTCTCCCATAAAAAAACACCACAGATGTTCATCTAAAAATGCATATCTTTAAATTAGAATTTTCTACAAATAAAAGTGATTCATCTTCTACGCCAGGTCGTAGACAAATTGTGTCACTTCTTACATGATAATCAGCCACCATTTTAATTAGAAGTTGTCATTCACCCCAGCACACCAATCTCTGGAAGAGATCAAGTAACAGTTTATACAGCTGCTCCCATGCTTTGCCTGTCATCTATGGCCTGACTTTGAATTCGTCTTCCCATCGTTTCCTCTCCTTTAGATAATCCCCCTCCTCCAATTCCTCACTCCCACTGAGCTGTCAAGAGTTGAAATACCGTGATGTGAAATCATTGCCTCTATAACTCTAAAAAAAAGAGAGCTTGCACTAGATTTTGATCAAAGAGAATCATTTATAAGATAGACGCAGCAAAACACCTCAGGGAGTTTTTGGGTTTTTTTCACCCCAAAGTATCAGGATTATGTGAAGTAAGAAAGACAAAGAAACATATTTTTAAACATTTTTTTTTTGCTCTTAACTGCGTGATTAAGGTTTGTACTATACCATGTTTATCATTTTTTTTTGCCTTGCTATTCAGCACCCCCTCAGAAAGATGTCACGTGTGAACATATAACTCCCGTAAAAATGGGAAGCAAGAGAGATATCAGAATTACATCTTTCACTTTTGTGAGCAACAGTGAATGGAGAATGAAAAGAAAGCTGTAAGTATTTTGGAGGGGCGGGAAGAAATCTGGAGAAGACACATAAATTTGCTATCAAATGATAATGAAAATTGGGAAGACTTCTCGTTTTCAGTTCTCCTTGCTATTATTTTTATAGGGATGTATTTACGTTGTGCCACATCTCATTATAATCTTTCACCCTACAGTAAAACATGCAGTTGCTAGTGTTTAGGTGAGAGAAGCAGACCACTGTGCCTTGTCCATGAGGGGACGTTGTTTGGTTACCGAATCCCATGTAGTATTCTTTGATACAGCCACATAAGTGAGACCTTGCACGCTAAGGTCACAACCCTGACAACAGGCTTTCCTAGCATTCTCTATGTTGGATATCAAACATTAAAATTCTGATGCCTTCTTCACAATCAGAGAAAATGACACCAAGAATCCATTTCCCAAAGACGATGATAACAAGAGTGAGTAATGGAAGCACTAGACATTTTTATCCCTGTTTTTATGTAACACTCCTATTGTCTTTGTTGGATGTGGAAAGTGACATTTTTTTAAATGTGAAATGAAGTAAACAATATAGTTTGCATAATGACACACTGTATCCAGATTTTGAAATGCTTATTTATTTACATTCTGGTTTTCAAATGTAGTCATTTCCTCAGTCTCTGGGCACATGTACAGGAAATGATACATCCATTTATAATTTATTCATTTAATTTTGGGTTTTATAAAGCTGCACCCATTGCCATGGTCTCTGGGTGAATATAAAATTTCAAACATACAATAACAAAGACAAAGTCAAACAATAAAAGCAAATTACAGAAATGTTATGGCTTTGAGATCATGAAGGTCAAGGAGCTAAGATATTTTCAAATTAATAGTATAAAAGCTGTGATACAATTTCGTCATTAAATATTAGGATCTAGAATTAAATCAAAGAATGAAGGTAAGGGAAAGGAGACAGTATAATTAGTAGGATCTGGAGAGGAAAGTCAGAAGAAGTTGTGAACAATATGTAGACTTAAATTATCCAGGCTCTCTAAATCGGCCCTTTGTCGTAGTGTGATTACGTGTGTGTGTATGCACAGGGAGGACTATTTTAAAAGGGTTATTGGATGTGTGTTGTGAAAAATCAAATCTGATTAAGGTAGGATGCTGGCCATGGGGGGAAGAACTGGAGTGTAGACTTATTTCCAGAGGTACCCAGAGTATCAAATGCCATGGAGACAATCAGGGTCCATTTGTATTGGAAACTCCAGTGTTCCAACACTGGAGAATGCAAGTCAAAGTGCAAATTCAGTGACTACATGACGGAATCTTGTTTGTGATCACAGAGCCAGACAAGAACAAAATGAAGTGCAGTGGAGCTCTGTATCTCTTTTCTCACTAGTGTTTCCCCAGAACCTAACACCTTACTCAATAATTACTTGCTAAATGAAAACGAATGAGCTGTGCAGGCTTGTAGCTTCTTTATATGCTGGAAACTTCCTGATTTGTGAAAGGCTTAAATAGGATTAAAGTGCTAGGGGCAAAGCATCCAAAGGCAAAGGTTTGAAAAAGTCATAGCAGTTGAAATTTTTGATTGGATTAAAAAATAATTTGTGTGCAAGTGGAAGATATATGTGCATGAAGGAATGCCCCAAAATGCAAAGCAGTAAATGGGATATATAGAGAGGATATCCTCATAAAAAACATACACACACACACACACACACACACACACGCAGACATATTTTAGTAGAGGAACATGTGTTTCCTTAAGGTTTGCCCTTGACTGGTGCCATGTCTGATGACGTGTGCTACTTCTCTTCACATATTGCATTGCCCCAAGAGCCTTACACTTTAGTGGTGGTGGTGGGAGGGAATTGGCAGGGGCAGAGGTACTAGAATGCCCTCAAAGCTTAGCAGTTATTGTTCTCAAGTGGATAAAAGGGTTGGCCCTAGAGTCCTACGATAATGAGAGTTACTATAGGACAGAGGCCACAGTTGTTGCTGAGATCCACCACTTCCTGCCTGTGTACTGCCTCCCAGTGAACCTTGGGTCCTTTCCTCTTTCATGGTCCAAAAATTCCAAATGGAAGTAAGTATGCATTGGAAGAAAGATGGGAAACTATGGTATCAACTTTTTTTTTAATATCAAGAGTCTTTATGTGGAACTCAATAGTAAGATGTGTTCTATTATCTGAAAGGACAGAAGAGAAAGATTCAGGCTAAAACTGTGGAATACGGGGTTTATGTAAAATAGCAATGTAAATTTCCCAGCCATGAAGATTCTTTAATGCTATGATAATTTATCTAAAGAAATTTCAGAATAGATTTCCATGAAAGTCTTTACAAATGATTTTTCTTTTCATGGGCGTTAACCCAACTCTACAAAAATAGTTTTGCAAGTAAGAAACTGGATTTGATGAAATAAACTGGCTTTGAAATAAACTGTAAAAAAAGAAAAACTTGCTTGTTCTACTTAAAAATTTTTGGCCTGACATTGTGTTTTAATGATGTATTCTGCAAGTAATTTTAGAAACGTAACGTTACTCAAGGATCTAATTGGAGCCCTGTTCCAACAACCAACACTGATGTCACCATTTGTTGTCTACTTCAGTTTGTGGCTCTTAAGAATTCTGACCTTGGACAAACATACTACATAAATAATGAGATGTATTTCTTCAGTGTCATATTTCTGTTAATATTTATAAAATAAGATTTATTCATATTACTGACAGATTGCTGATGTAAACTTGTTCAGGGTAATGCTGTTTAATTCCAACGTATGCCTTTTAAAATTTGAAATGGGGATCTAAATTATTTTTATTTTCCCTTTAATATTAGAAGATTACCATTGTACACTTGTGAGTGTGGCTGGGAGGGGAGCATTTGTGACCAGAAAACTTTGCTTTGATGTTTATATTGACTTTCAGATTCCAGGCCCTGTTTGGGAACGACAATGTTTTTTCTCAAATGAACTTAATCTGGCTCACAGTTGGTACAAGTCAGTTTGTTCTAACTGCCTGATTGATGGATTGCCATAGTACTGGAGCAATTTAAATATCTATATATACATATATGCATATACATACTTGTTTATCTGTATCTATATACATAATATGCATATATTACACTATATATATATAATCTATATATATAAACACATTTTTCTGAAGTTACTGTAAGTTACTGTATCAATAAGTTAAGGAGAAAACATATCTATCTATGATGAAAACACTCAGAAAATTAGGCACAGAAGGAAACTTCCTCAACATAATAAACGGCATCTCTAAAAAATCTAGAGCTAATATATTAAATGGAGAAACACTGATTGCTTTCCTCCTTACATCCGGAGGATATAAGGAAGATGTAAGCAGCATTTATGATACCTGCTTTCACCAGTTGTATTCAGTAGCATATTCAGGATCTGAACCAGCACAATAAATTTAGAAAGAGAATAAAAAAGGCTAATAGATAGGAAAAGAAGAAATTTCTACTTATTTTCAGACAACATGATTATGTAAATAAAAATTCCAAAGAATTTACACAAAAGCTACTATAAGTACTAAGAGCATCTGACCAGGTTATGGGATGCAAGATCAATATATGAAAATCAATTGTATTTCTACGTGCTTGGAGTGAACAATAAAAAATTGAATTAATGAAATATATGATAAACCTAAGAAGAGACGTGCATGCTCGTCGTTTCACGTGCATGAAAATAATAAAATATTGCTGAGAGAAATTAAAGAACTAAGTAATTGGAGAGATTTACTTTCTTCACAGAGCAGACCTTCAATGTTGCTAAGATGACAATTATTCCACATTAGTCTATAGATTCAATTCAATTCCCATTCAGGTCTTAACTGACTATAAAAATTGACAAGCTGATACTAAAATTTAGAAGAAAACATAAAAGACCTAGAAGGGCCAAAAGAATTGTGAAAAGGCAGAAAAAATTGGAATACATTATCTTATTTCAAGGCTTACTAAAACGAAACAGTAATTAAGACACTTGGATACTGGTGTAAAGATTGACAGATCAAAGAAAGAGAATAGAACATCCCAAAATAGACCAATACCATATGTCCAGTTGGTTTTTGAGAAAAAAAAATAGGCAAGATATTTCAATGGGAAATATTTTCAGCCATTAGTGCCTGAAAAATTGGACATCCTTATGCAAAAAGTGAACCTTGACTCTTACTTGTACCATATACAAACATTAACTCAAAATGGATCATAGATTTAAATGTTAAAAGCTAATTTATATAATTTCTTTAAGAAAGAAATTTCTTACACGTACAGTCCATTGAATGAATATAACATAGTTTGTTTATCCATTCACCTGTTATTGGACATTTGGATTGTTTCTAGTTTTTGATTATTGTAAATAAAACTGCTATGAACATTCATGTATATGTTTTTGTAAGAATAAATATGTTTTTATTTCTCTAGGTTGGATACCTAGGAGCAGAATGACCATCATATGTTTACATTTAAATTTCTTAAATGTAAGAAAATATAAGAGGATATTTTTGAGTCTTCAGGTAGGATAAAGAAACATAAACCATAGGAGAAAATAAATGTCTATATAGTGTTTTATATGTTCCATCATGAAGCCATCACTACAGTCAAGATAATGAACATATCAATTACTCCTAAATTTCTTCAGGTCCCTTTGGAGTCCCTTCCTCCTACATCTTCTCCCCGGGCCCAGACAGCACTGGCTACTTTCTGTGTCTGTAAATGAATTTGCATTTTCCATAAATAAAATTATTTATGTACTTTTCTGTGTACGTTATGTACCATTTTTTTTTTGCTGTAGCTTTTTTCACTCATCATCATAAGTTTGAGATTTATCCATGTTATTTTCGTTCGCTTAACAGTGTCTTTCAAAAAGCATGTATCAATACTTCACTTTTTTTTTTATTGCTGAGTAGTGTTCCACTGTATGAATATGCCATAGTTTGTTTATCCGTTCACCTGCTGATGGACATTTGGTGATCACTAATCAACAGCTTTTGATTATTGCAAATAAAACTGCTTGAAAATTCATGTATATGTTTTTGTAAGAATAAATATGTTTGTATTTCTCTTGGTTAAATACCTAGGAGCAGAATGACCATCATATGTTTACATCTAAATTTCTTTTAAACTGCCAAACTATTTTTTAAAGTGGTTGTGCCATTTTACATCTCCACTAGATGTGTATGAAAGTTTCAGTTCCTCCACATCACTGTCAGCACTTGATATGGCCAATTCCTTTAATTTTAGCCATTCTTATAGACAAACAGTGGTGGCATGTCATTGTGGTTTTAACTTGAGTTTTCTTTGTGACTGATAATGTCAAGCAGGTGCTTATTTCAAGTGCTTCTTTTCCATCCTTATATCTTCTTTGATGAAATGTCAACTCAAATCATTTGCCCATTTAAAAAATTAATTTGTTCCTATTGAATTTTGAAAATTTTTAATATATTCTGTATATGAGTCCATTTTAGACACAAGATTTGCAAATTTATAGGATTTCTCTTACTATGTCCACATCAGATAGTTCTTGGTAAAACAATAATGTAACTAAAGACAATGAACTCCTGAATAAAAACTAATAAATATATGGTTTTAAGATTTAAAAAAAGACATAAGATTAATTCTAGTAAATACTATTTCTGAAATAGTTGCTTGGAGGAAATTGAATGAAGAAATTATTCCAAAACACAAAAAGGTAGAAATATACAGAGACAAAAATGTAAGCATAAAACACAAAGATTCAAATGAGAGATTCAAGAGATATAACATGAAAACAGTGAGAGTTTAACAAAAACTAAAAAAAATAATAAAAAATTAGGAGAGGTAATCACACAAAATACATATATATATTTCCTTAACCTTATGCAGGACATTAGTCCAATAACTTAACCTTATCCAAGACGTTAATCTGGTAAATCAAAGCCCCCTCATGGTGGTGTATGCAGGACTGATTTTAAAAAGACCCTCACATACAATTTTTGTATTCTTAGGACGTAGAAAAAAATCTTATCTTTGAAGCTTCAGATATCAGGGAAAAGTTACTTACAAAGGATAAAATCAGACTTGATCTGCAACACTGAGACTAGCAGATATTGCAATATAAGCTATAGACAACAGAGCTGAAATGACCCTATAGTCAAACAAATTATTATTTACCTATCACATTAGAAGAATTATATTTGCAGTTATAAAAGGAATAAAAATTATATGACTTACATACCCCCCATTAATATTCAAATAATATCAAACAGCCAATGAAACAGACTTTAATATAGAGTAAGATGAGAAAAGAGGAAAAGAAAGAGAGAGAATTATATGGGCTTTTTGTCCTTCAATTTAATGATGTAATTAATCTATTATAACAATAGACTTTCTGATATGGAATTATTAACACATTCCTAAAATAATCACTTTTCTTTTGATACTGTGCTAGTAACTATTTTCTAATATTTTATTTAGAATTTACACATCAATTTCTTCCATGGATTTTTTTTCTTTTTTCTTTCTTTCTTTCTCTGTCTTATTCATGTTTTGATATTAAAATTCTGCTGACGGCCAAAGGAATCCTGAGAAAAAAGAACAAAGCTGGAGGTATCACACTCCCTGATTTCAAAATAGATTACAAAGCTATAGTAACCAAAACAGCATGGTACTGGCACAAAAACAGACACACAGATCAATGGAACAGAATTGAGAGCCCAGAAATAAACTCACACATCTATGGACAGCTAATTTTCAACAATTAGCCAAGAGCATACAACAGAGAAAGGAAAGTCTCTTCAATAAATGGTGTTGGGAAAACTGGACAGCCACATGCAAAAGAATTAAAAGTAGACCATTATCTTACACCATACACAAAAAACAACTCAAAATGGATTGAAGACTTGAATGTAAGACCTGAAACCGTGAAACTTCTGGAAGAAAACATAGGTAGTATGCTCTTCGACATTGGTCTTAGCAGTATATTTTCAAGTACCAGGTCTGACTAACCAAGGGAAGCAATAGAAAAAGTAAACAAATGGGACCACATCAAACTAAAAAGCTTCTACACAGCAAAAGAAACCATCAACAAAATGAAAAGACAACCTAACAATTGGGAGAAGATATTTGCAAACCATATATCTGATAAGGAGTTAATCTCCAAAATATATAAAGAACACATACTTCTCAACAACAAAAAAGCTAACAACCCAATTAAAAACTGGGCAAAAGATCTGAACAGACATTTCTCAAAAGAAGATATACAGTTGGCCAACAGGCACATGAAAAGATGTTCAACATCATTAACTATCAGGGAAATTCAAATCAAAACTACAATGAGATATCACCTCATGCCCGTCAGAATAGCTATAATTAACAAGATGGAAACAAGTGTTGGAGAGGATGAGGAGAGAAGGTAACTCTCATACACTGCTGATGGGAGTGCAAACTGGTGCAGCCACTATGGAAAACAGTATGGAGGTTCCTCAAAAAATTAAGAATAGAACTAACATACGATCCAGCTATTCCACTGCTGGGTATTTATCCAAAGAACGTGAAAACATGAAAGCGTAAAGATACATGCACCCTTATGTTCATTGCATCATGATGCACAATAGCCAAGATGTGGAAGTAACCTAAGCGCCCATCAAGGGACAAATGGATAAAGAAGATATGGTATATATACACAATGGAATACTACTCAACCATAAGAAATGATGAAATCCAGCCTTTTGCAACAACATGGATGGAACTTGAGGGTATTACGCTGAGGGAAATAAGTCAGAGGGAGAAAGTCAAATACCATATGATCTCACTCATAAGCAGGATTACTGCTCATGTTTTATTCTAGGAGTTTTATGGTTTCAGGTATTACATTCAAGTCTTTAACACATTTTTTTTTTTTTTTGGTGAGGAAAATTGGCCCTGAGCTAACATCCATTGCCAATATTCCTCTTTTTGCTGAGGAAGATTATCCCTGAGCTGACATTTGTGCCTGTCTTCCTCTATTTTGTATATGGGATGCCGCCACAGCATGGCCTGATGAGCGGTGCGTAGGTCCACGCCCGGGATGTAAACCTGCAAACCCCGGGCAGCCGAAGTGGAGCATGAGAACTTACTATGCCGCCAGGCTGGCCGCTTTAATCCATTTTGAGTTAAATTTTGTGTATGGTGTAAGATAGTGGCCCAGTTTCATTCTTTTGCATGTGCCTGTCCAGTTTTCCTAAGGTCATTTATTGAAGAGACTGTCCTTTCCCCATTACATATTATTGCCTCCTCTGTAAATTAATTGACTATATATATTTGGGTTTATTTCTGGGCTCTCTATTCTGTTCTATTAACCTATATGTCTGTTTTTTATGCCAATACCATACTCTTTTGATTACTATAGCTTTGTAATACAATTTGAAATCAGGGAGCATGACACCTCCAGCTTCGTTCTTCTTTCTCAAGATTGCTTTGGCTATTTGGAGTCTTTTGCAGTTCCCTACAAATTTTAGAATTATTTGTTCTAGTTCTGTTAAAAATTTATTTGGACTTTTGAAAGGGATTGCATTAAATCTGTAGATTGCTTTGGGTAGTATGGACATTTTAACAATATTAATTATTTCGATTTAGGAGCTTGGAATATTTTTCTGTTAGTGTTGGAAATGTAAAATTAATTAATTAAATTTCTTTCATCAATGAATTAATTAATTCTTTGGTGATTAATGATTAATTAATCTTAAATTAATTTCTTTCATCAACGTCTTATAGTTTTCAGTGTATAAGTCTTTCACCTTGGTTCAATTTATTCCTAGGTATTTTATTCTTTTTGATGCAATTGTAAATGGGATTGTTTTCCTAATTTCTTTCTCATAGTTCATTATTAATGTATAGAAATGTAGTAGATTTTTCTATATTGATTTGGTATCCTGTAGCTTAATGAATTTATTCCAACAGTTTTTTGCTGGAGTCTTTAGGGCTTTCTAGAAATAATGTCTTCTCAAACAGTGACTTCTTCTTTTCCAATTTGGATGCCTCATATTTCTTTTCTCACCTAATTGTTCTGGCTAGGACTTCCAATACCATGTTGAATAAAAGTGGTGAGAATGGGCATCCTTGTCTTGTTTCTGATCTTAGAGGAAAAACTTTCAGCTTTTCATCATTGAGTATAATGTTAGCTGTGGGCTTGTCATATATGTTCTTTATTATGTTAAGGTATGTTCCTTCTATATCTATTTTGTTGAGAGTGTTTGTCATAAATGGATGTTGAATTTTGTCAAATGCTTTTTCTGTGCATATTGAGACTATCATATGATTTTTGTCCTTCATTTTGTTAATGTAGTGTATCATATTGATCAATTTGCAGGTGTTGAACCATCCTTGCATCCACGGAGTAAATCCCACTAGATCGTGGTGCATGATCCTTTTAATGTATTGTTGAATTAAGTTTGCTAATATTTTGTTCAGAATTTTTGTGTCAATGTTCATCAAGGATATTGGCCTGTAACTTTCTTTTCTTGTGGTGTCACTGGTTTAGATATTAGGGTAATGCTGGCCTTGTGATATGAGTTGGGAAGTATTCCCTCCTCTTCTATTTGATGGAAGAGTTTGAGAAGGATTGGTATTAATCTTCTTTGAATGTTTGGTGGTAAAGCCATCTGGTCCTGGACTTTTGTTTGTTGGGAGGTTTTTGACTGCTGATTCAATCTCCCCACTAGTAATCAATCTATTCAGACTTACTATTTGTTCATGATTCAGTCGTAGAAGATTGTATCTAGGAATTTATCCATTTCTTCTAGGCTGTCCCATTTGTTGGTGTATAATTGTTCATAGCTATCCTTTGTATTTCTGTGGTATCAGTTGTAACGTCTCTTCTTTCATTTGATTTTAATTATTTAAGCCCTCTCTCTTTTTCTCTTGGTGAGTCTAGCTAAAGGTTTGCTAATTTTTTTTATCTTTTCAAAGAATCAGCTCTTAGTTTCATTGATGTTTTCTATTGTCTTTTTAGTTTCTGTTTCATTTATTTTTGCTCTGATCTTTATTTCCTTCCTTCTATGAAGTTTGAGCTTCGTTTATTCTTTTTCTAGTTCCTTGAAGTACAATATTAGGTTGTTTGTTTGAGATTTTTTTTTGTTTCTTGAGGTAGGCATTCATTGCCATGAGCTTCCCTCTTAGAAATGTTTTTGTTGCATCCCCAAAATTTTGATATGTTGTATTTCCATTTTCATTTGTCTCAGAGATTTTTTGATTTTTCTTTTGATTTCTTCATTGACCCATTGGTTATTCAGTAGCATGTTGTTTAATCTCCACTTATTTGCGAATTTCCCAGTTTTCTTGTAAATGATTTCTAGTTTTATATCATTGTGGTCAGAAAAGATGCTTGATATGATTTTAATCTTAAATTTATTAAAACTTGTTTTGTGGCCTAACATATAATCTATCTTGGAGAATGTTCCATGTGCACTTGAGAAAAATATGTATTCTGCTGCCTTTGGATGGAATGCTCTGTATGTATCTGTTAAGCCCATTTAGTCTAATTTGTCATTTAAGGCCAATGTTTCCTTATTAATTTTTATATCTAAATCATCTATCCATTGATGTAAGTGGGTTATTGAAGTCCCTCACTATTATTATATTGCTGTCTATTTCTCCCTTTACATCTGTTAACATTTGCTTTATATATTTAGGTGCTCCTAACAGCGACTGTTAAAAAAAGTTTATTTCTTTCACACATAAAAGTTAGTAGATCAGCAATTTGGTTTTTAACTGGCAACCCTGTAGCATTAAGTACTCAGAGACTCAGTTTCCTTACAGCTCATTTTGCTATAATGTCAAGATGTAGCTCTCATCTTCATGGGCCAAAATGGGGGCTGGATTTCCCATTATCATATCTATACTTCAAGGATATGGCCAGGGAAGAGTCAAAGAAGAAAAGTGGTAGTAAACAATTTCCTGAGTCTTTTACAGAACACTTCTATTTTAAGCCATCGGTTAGCACATTGTTACCTGGAGACATCTGCTTAGAAGAGAAACTATGAAACGGAATCTTTATTCTTGATGACCATGTACTCAGCTAAAATCTAGATATTTTGTTACTATAAAATAAAGGCAAAGAGAACAATAATATTGGGGGACAATTTCCAAAGTAGGTCATAAATAAAAATGGTTTATCAGTTAAGCGATTTGTTTGTTAGTCATCTTATAATTTAATAGTTCATTATCATTAAAATATTCATCCCTTCAACAATTTTTATTAAGCATCTACCGTGTGGCAGACATTGTGCTTAGCTCTAGTGATACAAAGTTTTATTATTCACCATTACTGCCCTTGAAGATCTTATATTCTAGCACTAATCACTTTATTATATACTATATAATTAACACAGATCAGTCTTCATGGATTATTTAAATTTAATTTCTTTTAATTAAGCAAATTAGAAATTAAATTATCCATATTATTGAAACACCTGTTTTCTTTGATTTTTTTCTTTGTATTCTACATCCTTGGTACAAATTTCAAAAGAAAAATAAATGCTTAGTTTCCA
The DNA here is from genome assembly GCF_020826845.1 of Diceros bicornis minor. Taxonomy (NCBI): domain Eukaryota; kingdom Metazoa; phylum Chordata; class Mammalia; order Perissodactyla; family Rhinocerotidae; genus Diceros; species Diceros bicornis. Next base: position 42,378,853 of record NC_080746.1, read on the forward strand.
TGTTTAGAGAAAGAGGAATGTTTATTTCTCTTCATCATCTGCCTGGTGAATGCACACAAGAATATTGCCAAGAGGCCTCTGGGGGTTAAATTCATTATCTTGATGAATTTATTAAGCTTCATATATGGCCCTTTGTTTCGCTGGCTCAGCACACTGATTTTATCAGCACACCAAGAGGACATTAATATCTCAGAGATAGACACAGAGTAAGCAAGCTCTTAAGACACTTATAAATTCAGAATGACAAATGACTAATTCACTGTGAGAAATATAGCTGTCACAGAAACAGCAACACTTGCACCCCTCATGATCAGCCCATTTTTTCTCTCTAGGTAGACCTACATGAGCTGTCAAGTCGTATTCTGAATGCCGACTTACCTTTCTATAAAACATAATTATCATAGGTACCATATAAACTTCAAGTTTATATGACCACGAATTATATTTGGTCTGACACACTTAAGTGGAAAATGAGTGCTGCCAATGACAGGCCACGATCGATCTGTGAGCAATCTCAAGGGCTGAACAGACTTCTCCTTTTATCTAATGTGTAAAAGGAAACGAAAAAGAAAACAAAATAAAAATATGGCACCTGTATTAGTCAGTGTTCTTTACTGAAATAGAACCAATAGGGTGTATGTGTGTGTATATATACTCTATTTCATATAATTATATACATATTACATACATACATATTTATACAATATTTATATATTTATTTATTTTATATAATTTTATATATTATTTTATACACACACATGAGATTTATGGAGTGATATCACCAAAATGGTGACATAGGAGACCGCTGCCTCCATCCCCCTACAAAGATCAACAATTGTCAGCTATCCATGAGTAAAAACAGCCCTGGGATAGCTCCAGATTCCATTTAAGAAACTTTAGTAACACAGCGCAACAAAAACCTGAGCAAAACCACACAAGAAGAGAAGGAAGGCAGCTTCATTTTGCTTATACTCATCCCATCCCCCAAGCCATCATTACAGAGTGCCACAAGGGAACTTCCTAGCTAGGAAGAATTCCTCTCTGCAGGAAAGGAAAAGTGAGGTGAGCAACAAGCTTCCCCAACGTTTTGGGGCACCAAACAGAGGTCCTGGTGTGATTTCATCTCACCCAGACCAGCAAAGCTGAGACCTATAGAGGAGACTAGAAAGAAAAGCCGGGGTTGCCAATAGCAGCCACACGGTGGGAATGATAGTGGTTCACAGCGACCTGCTCTGCAGCCAATCCAGCAAATTTTGCCACCGAAGAAACTAATGGCCAACACAGCTGCCTGGGACTCCCTGCAGATTTCACAAGGTTTCACCCCAAAGGTATATACACTTGCTGATGCCAGCGACCTAAGTCCCTCTCTACTTTCTCCCTCTTTGCCTCCCTCTTCATGTAGTTCCAGTTTGAAGGCCAGCAGACTCAAGACCAGGAAGAGCAGGTGTTTCAGTTTGAATCCAAAAGCAGGAAAAAGCCAGTGTCCTAGCTTGAAAGCAGGCAAGGTAGGAGGAATTTTCTCTTACTGGGGCAGGGTCTGTCTTTTGTTCTACTTAGGCCTTCAACTGATTGATAAGGTCCATCCATGCTAGAGAAGGCAATCTGCTTTACTCAGTCTACCAATTTAAATGTTAATCTCATCCAAGAACACATTCCAAGACACAGCCAGAATAATATTTAACCAAATATCTGGGCACCCAGTGGCTGAGTCAAGTAGACACATAAAATTTACCATGACAGTCCCTATGAAAAGATACTGTGAAACAACAACAAAAACGGGGCAATCTGACTGAATTGAGTGCCCTATCTTTGCTTACTGCTTATTTCTTGAGAGCAAGATTAAAGTCTTGTTCGCCCTTCTATTACTAGCCCTTATATAGGTCCTGGCACCTAACTGTTCAAAGGTATATTAAAAAGGTATTATAAAATGACTTGGCATCCTAATTAGGATATAAAAATATATGGCTTCTGGGGCCAGCCTGGTGGCATAGCAGTTAAGTTCACGCACTCTGCTTTGGCTGCCCAAGGTTCACAGGTCCAGATCCAGGGCATGGACCGATGCACCGCTTGCAAGCCATGCTGTGGCGGCGTCCCATATAAAGTAGAGGAAGATGAACATGGGTGGTAGCCCAGGGCTAATCTTCCTCACACACACAAAGTATATATATTTATGGGTCCTGTGAAATAAGGTCATACAATAATAGAGTAAATAGACTTAGTTCTAAACAAAACAACAAAAACCATGAAGACAATAGTAAAAGATGAAAAGAGATCTAGGTCTCTATGAAAAACTTTTAGGGAAACTAAAAAACTTCTCAGATAATTAGACAGCTCAAACCTACATTAGCTATAAAACTTTCTTTACAAATAAATATATACATATTTGAAATATTAAAACATTTATATATTGAAGTTTTCTTCCAGTTAACTGAGAAATATATAATCTTATACGAGAAAAAAAGTATATAGAATTGTTAGTAATAACAGCAAAACATAGCGTTAATCTTGGATAATTGCTATTAATATGGCTACGGACCTAATAAAAATGTCAAGAATTACACGATATATAATGTGACAATAATTGGTAATAATGAGTGTCCTTAATTTCAAAGTTTCTTAATAAAGGTTCAGGAGTGTGTGGAGAAGTAAAAGGCTTCCAAACTTCTCACTTAGTACAGTAGAAGAGAGTTGTCTTAGTCCATTCAGGCTGCTATAATAAAATATCACAGACTATGTGACATATAAACAACTAATAATTAGTTCTCATGGTTCTGGAGGCTGGGTGGTCCAAGATCAAGATGCTGGTAGATTTGGTGAGAACTCATTTCTTGGTTCATAAATGGCCATTTTCTTGCTATGTCCTCACATGGCAGAAAGGGTGAGAAAGCTCTCTGGCGTCTCTTTTTATAAGGACACTAATCTCATTCATGAGACTTCCATCCTTATGCCCTAATCACCTCTGAAAGGCCCCACCTCCTATTGCTATCATATTGAGGATTAGGATTTCAACATATGAATCTTGGGAGGATATAAAAATTCAGTCCAAACAAGAGTCAAGAAATAGGATTCAGTTATCAACTTCAATAAATTTAGGGTAAAATTCACAATCCTCATCTCGCACTGGGATGCTGTATTGTCCTGAGGGCAATTCCAATGTGATTCACATGAGGTCTCATATAAAGACAGTGTGCCTTCCTGGGAGAACTTGATTCAGTTGCCTTTAAGAGAAATGGGCCATCATATTTCTGAACTCCTGAGTATTTGAGAGCTGGGTTATGAGAGGGAGTTTGTTTTGGAGGTTAGAAGTATGAAGTTTTTATTGGAGAGAGAGGACTCAAATTATAATCTATTTAGCTATTCAACCTTAGGATTAGAGAGGTTGAGTAATTTGCCTAAGTCTTTTCATCTATAGAATGCAAAACAATAATCCAAATTACCTCAAGGAACTGCATTGAAGAGCAAATTAGACAATGTTTTTAAAGCCCTTGGCATTAAACCTAAAGCATTCAAAACATCAGCCATGACGAAGATGATGACGATGGTGGTCCTGAAAGATAAGCAGTATTTCTCCATTAAGGCTTCCTCAGTGCTCATCCATCTAGGTATTTTCCAGCTGTATCTAAGGGACATTTTTCTATCCATTTTGATTTCTATTTAATATTGGTAATGACTCGTTTCCCGGCTGCATGATGCCTATTTTATGTGCTCTGTATCTGACTTCAAAGGAGGCAATGGATATTAATTTTTTTCACTGGATAGTGCCATAATTTTTTTCCCTTTCTGAACATGTTTGCTTTCTATCCTTCTCTCTTTCTTTCTTTCCTTCTGTGTGTGTGTATATCTCTTTTTCTTAACTATTGACCAGAAAGATGCCTATTATTTCAATTCAGAGCACTCTCTCCTTTTGTTTTCTCTAAACAATTGACAGATTTTTTCCTTGCGGCTACTCCCTCAACACATATTCATGATAGTTATGTTTTTGTTGTTTTGTTTTCTTATTTCTTTGTTCCTTTTGTTTATATTTAACTGTGGTACATTTGTAAACTTAATTTCAGAAACAATTACAGGTTGTATGGACCCGGAAAAAAGCAGGATGCATAGTGAAATATTAGGTTATCTCACAGACTATGGTGTATGTCTTAAGACAAAAATATAAAGTTAATTACATTGTAATCCTGTGATGACAATACTCATAAATAAACAAACTTTCTTCAGACATCTCTAAGATTGTATTCTCACCCAATAAGTGAGGATAACATTTTCCCAAGTTACTTCAGAGAGTATTGATATGGAAATAAAAAGAAAGCTCTTTGAAAAGAATAAAGCATTTTTGCTATGAGTTTGGGGAATTGTTAATTATTGATGTTATTAAGCCTAATTAGGGACTAACCTTAAATAATTTATCTAATTCTATAGATTATGTTCCTTGAAATGCTCTACTGTTCTCTCAACAACTAGTATAATTTGTTTTATAACTGAAGCAAGAATTTTTCCAGAGTATAATTTAAAATTCTTGCTCTGAATAACATTTTCTTTGAATACAGATTGGCTTTTGAAATTAAGACTCAACATGAGTCATCTCTGCATGGGAATAGGTATTATTTTAAATATTAATTTGAAAATCGTATGTAACATTCAAACCTGCCCACATTTTTTACTCTCTAATCAATATTTTTTAAATGAAAATCTAATTTATCTTACCTACTAATACATGAACCTATAAAGATACATAGGGTACTTTTCATGCATAATTTTACAGATACTGTGATGACCACAACTCTTTGAGGATTCCAAAAGTGATCGGGTCTGTTTATACCATGTCTAATGATGAGATATGATTGGACTTTATTTTAAAATGTAATTAAACCCATTTTTATAGAATATCTCTTTCAAGACCAAGGGATATGGATATATACATGTGTATATATATACACACACACACACACATATATACGTATGTATAATAGATATTGATATATATATTGATATTTATCTCAATAATACTAGATTATAGCTCTTATAATGTTCAAGTACCATTCTAAGTGTTTTATATGCTTTAAATCTTTAAAGAAACCTATGAGTTTGGTACTCTGATATGGAGATAAGTAAATTAGGAGTGAGGCCTCCTGTAGAAGGAACTCTGAATTCTGAGGTGGGGACTTTGTCTATCCGGTACTGGTACGTGTGAGCATCATGCTGAAGCTGGATCTGGCAATGTTTAAAGAATCTGGGGACTGGAACCAATGGCTGCTACCATTTCTAGAGACATGCCAACAGGAACAGCAAGCAAAAAAGTAGAGAAAAGGCAGTCCTCCCCTACTTCTACCTCGCGATCACACTCTAGGGCACAATATGACAGGTAGTTATCTGAATGAAGAAGTAGTGTCACCTGGAGCATCACAGCTTTAGCATCAGAGAACAGAGCATAGATGGAGAACTTCGAAACTAAGTTACAGCAGCTAAGTAACTGGCACCTTAGGGTAATGACTATAAGATTGTTAAAGACTGTGTAAATTACAAGACAGTAGAATAAAAATTATAATAATCAAAATGCTTATTTAATACAAAAGAAGGCATTAAAGAAAGAGAAAAGGGAGGAAAAGGGAGAAAAATGCAGAAGAAGCAGATAGAAAACAAATAGAAGAGGAATTGAACTTAACCTATCAATAATTACATTTTAATATTATTTAATTGGACTATTGCTATTTAACAAAATAAGATGGTCAGGCTGGATTACGTAAACCTAAACTATATGTTGCACCTGAGACGTAATTTAAATATAAAGACATACAAAGATTGAAAGCAAAAGGATGAAAAAAATATGAGACACTAATGTTAACCAAAAGAAAGTCCTTATGGCAATATTAATGTCAAAGTATATTTTAAATTAATAACTATTACTAGAAATAAAAGGGGATGCTTTTCATAAAGATTGCAGTGTCAATGCAATGGGCAGACAAAAACTTCTAAATATACATGTACCTTTATAAGATAGCTTTTAAACACACAAAACAAAAATTAACAACAAAAATAATTAGAAATATTCACAGAGTGGGGAATTTTAAAATACCTATTTCAATTATGGCTAATTCAAGCAGACAAAAAAATCAGAGACATATGGGAGATTTAAAGACAGTAAATTTAACTTAATTTGCTTATAGAAAGCTCCACAGCACAGTTGCAGGATAAATATTATTTTTAAATGGTCTTAACGTTATTATCAAATTGATTGTAAGTTGGGTCATAAAACAAGCTTCAACAATTTGCAAATGATTAAATCATACAGACTATTTTCTCTGAATAGAGTGAAAATTAGACTTCAATAATAAAATAACACAAGGAAATCTCAAATATTTGGAAATTGGGCAAAATAAATCTAGATACCATATGGGTCAAAGAACGACTTTAATGAAAATGAAAATATATTTTGATCTGAATGATAATGGAAATAAAGCATTTAAAAATTTCAACTGAAGTCATATTTAAAGAGAAATTTGTAGCCATATAAAAGAAAAGAATGAAGACTGAAAATCAGTGATCTCAAGAAGCTGGAAAAAGATCAAATTAAACACATAAACATTATGAGAAAAGGGAATTAAGAAGCCAGTCATAAAACAAACATATAATAGAGAATAGCAAGAAACTCAAAAGTTATTTGTTTGAAAAGACTTTTCAAATTTGTAACCCCTAACCAGGTTGTTCACAGAAAACAAAAGTATAGACGACAATAACAGGAAGAAAAATGGTGACTTCATTAAGGACTCTAAAGCTATTTAAGTGATAATAAGAATGTATTATAAACAACTTTAATATAACAAATATTTAAATTTGAATGAAATTGATGAATGACTAGAAAAAAATCTCATCAAAAATGATACAAGAAGAATTAGAAGATATAAATACCTATTATAGCAATTGAATCTATAATTAAAAACTTAGCACAAAAGATATCTCCAGGCCCAGATGGCTTCATCGGTAAATTCTTCCAAACTTTTAAAGAAGAAATAACATCAGTCTTGCAAAAGGATTCTAGAGAACAGAAAATAAAAGAACGCTTCAAAACTTATTTCATGAGGTTCTCATTGATATCAAAAGCTTACAAAGACATTAAAAATAGATAACAATTCTAAACAAATTATTAGCAAATCAAATTCAAAATAAAATATGTTATATATAAAGTATGTTAAAAAGCATAATACATCCCAACCATGATAAGTTTGTTCCTGAAATACAAGGGTGTTTTAACATTCAAGAATCAATCAATATAGGGAACAGGATTCTCCGAAGATAGTAGAGTAGGAAGCACCAAGAATCTGCTTCCCCAACTAGACAATTGCACTGGCAGAATCGATCTGATGTAACTATTTTGGAACTCTGGAGTCTGTTGAAGGCTTACAACTTCCAGGGAAAGCCTTGGAAGTAAATTGTTAATTTCGAGAAATTTCAGCTCTTAGCACAGTAGCAACTACCCAACCCCTACACCCAGCCACATGGCGGGCAGCTGTGCACGCAGTCTGGGAGCAGCTTGCACACAGTTTATGGGAGCTGTGGTGGGCAAAAAGGACTCTGTCTTCCAAATACTGGGAATCTGTTCTCTGATTGCTGATTGCTGCCTCTGATTGATCACAGTCTTTGCTATGGATATAAGTTCCCATTCCTTTAAGATAATCTACCAATGAGTGGAATTGCTGAATAATATGGTAAGTGTAAGCTTAAATTTATAGGAAACTACCAAGCTCTGTTGCACATTCCAGTATTTTCTATTACCCTCAACAATATATGAGCATTTCCAGTTACACTTTATCTTTGCCAATTCTTGGCATTATTGCATTTTTATTTTAGTGTAAAGCAGTAATTGTGGTTTTAATTTGTATTTCCTCTGTAACTAATGATGTTGAGCATATTTTCATATGCTTATTGAAAATATATGATAAATATATTTTCTCTTTCTGATATATGAGTTCAAATCATTTGTACTTTTTATGGGGTTTTCTTCCTATTATTGAGCTTCTGTTGATTATGGATTGCTTTTTTCTATTTCTTTCCTTGTCTAATAATTCTTATGTGTACCTGACATTAATTATGATATGATTTAGAGACATTGTATCCATTTTCTTCCTCTGAAGGTTTCTGACTTTTGTTGTATTAGGCAGTTCAATAACTTGCTGATTACCTTTACATTGTGTAATATTGGTTTTACCCTTCATCAGGATAAATCTGTGGCAACTCCAAGTCACTCTAACTAGTCAGGACTCAAATTCCTAACTTGGTCTTTCCTTGGATCATTTGAGTTTGCCTTCAGGATTTGTTAGGGTGGATCTAGAGTAGCACATACTCCTGAGAACATCCTTATTTCTAAAGGTAAGCCTTTCTTGTGTCTCATCTTGTTCCTAAGGTTAAGAAATTCTCTCCATCCTGATTGGGGCAGATCTCGATTGTTCCAAATTTGACCTATAATATCTCTTTTGCATTTTTCTTTTTTCTTTTTTTTTGCTGAGGAAGATTCGCCCTGAGCTAACATCTGTACCAGTCTTCCTCTATTTTGTATGTAGGTTGCCGCCACAGCATGGCAGTGGACCAGTGGTCTGTGTCCGCGCCTGGATCAGAACCCAGGCAGTGAAGTGGAGTGTGCGGAACTTAATCACTAGGCCATGGGCGGGCTCCTCTGTTGCATCTTTAATCCTACAGCAACCACTTTCTGGTAAGTCTCGTTGGTCTCACTCTGTGCATGCAAACCTAGAATTCAGCCAAGAGGTCAGAACTCACTCTCCAGTTCTATCCTCCAGCAATTCCAGTGCCTTCAGAAGCTACAAGCTATGATCTCTGATTCTTTTGTTCAGTGGGACTCCCACGCTCTGCTTGGACTACAACTTGCTGCAGCCATTTAGAAATATTCTGCAGACGGAAGGCAAGTGTGATCATCAGGTTTACGCCATGAGTTCCCCTTCTCTCAGGGATTGCATTCTTGGGCTGGGTATTGAACAATTCCTGGGAGGGTTTTTTCTTCTTATATTTTACTTAGATTATGATGCCAGAAAAATTTCAGGGCCCCAATTTGGGAGTCAAGTAAACTTTTTTTTATTATATTCTTTGAAGTAGAGCTGTCTTCCGACATCCCAAATATATCTTCTCTGATATTGTATCCTCTTTCAATTTCTCATATTTATGAATGTTAACTATATTTCAGTGGATTATAGAGTTTGCTGAGATGTGATTTAATATTACAAAAGTAAATTATTCAAAAATTTGAAAACTATGTTCTTTAAACAGAAGATTTATTTGATTTTCCAAAACTGCTTCCTAAATGCCCAAATTCTAGTGTAGTAGAATATGAAATTGCTGAGAATCAGCTCTAGAAAAATTTAAATTAAGTAAACTGGAATGCAAATTCCTTTTATGTGCCTTTACTCAAGCAATAACATCCACTATTATGTCCTTCGCATGATTTGAAGATAGGAACTATGTTTCCATGGTTCTATATGATAAGTGGTGGGTACATTTTTCTGAGAATGCAAATCAATTTGTCTATATGTGTAAGCAAGTACTGATGCAACTTTTGACAGCATTGAAATCCTAATTTACGCTTCAGAAATATTGTACCCTAAGGCAATCATTTTAGGAGTTAGCACCTGCAAAATCTATAGAGTTTGTAAAACTTCTGACCATAAATATAACTTTATTTTGAAAACTAAGTGATAAAAAGATATCATTTCTATCCCCAGAACTATATTTCTTACGCTCTCTGTCAAGCAAGTAATCTTCCAGGTGCTGAGTCAGCAGGAAATTTATTTTAGTAAGTTACATGTAGTACATTAATTTTCAATAACTCCTTAAGCCTAATTTAGATATTTATATAAGCTGTATATAGTATCCAGTTACATGGTGGTATAAATTTTCTATAATGATGTTATATCTCTGAGCTTGCTTTGGTGGATAAGTGTAAAAATCTTCTGTTGTATCTTTTTTTTATCATGCCTTATGTGAAATATATTGTCCTCAAGGGGTTGCAGGGTTTTACAATATCCACAACATCATTTTCCTGTTCCCTGAAAATACACAGAAGAGCATTTACTGCAGCCATAAGTAGATCCAGACTTCCCCGTTTTGTCCCAGAGGATGCAAGCCAGTTTGGATGAGTTAATTATAAATTGAGAGAGCACGATGGGTAACGACCACAAAAAATATCACAGGCAAAGACAATGTGCATTGCTAAGACTGAAAACACTTTCACCTCATGGGCATTGACTTGCAAAGTCAACTTGAACCTCTGGGGATTTGAAATGTGGTTTTGTTTGTTTGTTTCTCTTGATAAAATTGGTTTCTCATTGGGGCCGGCCTGGTGGCGCAAGCGGTTAAGTGCGCGCGCTCCGCTGCGGCGGCCCGGGGTTCGCTGGTTCGGATCCCGGGCGCGCACCGACGCACTGCTTGGTGAGCCATGCTGTGGCGGCGTCCCATATAAAGTGGAGGAAGATAGGCACAGATGTTAGCCCAGGGCCGTCTTCCTCAGCGAAAAAAGAGGAGGATTGGCGGATGTTAGCTCAGGGCTGATCTCCTCACAAAAAAAAAAAAAAAAAAAAAAAAAAAAAAAAAAATTGGTTTCTCATTTACAAGAAAATGGCTACCAAAAGGATTATAAAGTAGGCCAATGTACTTTGGGAATTGAAGATTGCTTTTCCAGCGTAACATTTTTGGGACTTGAATTTAGCCATTAATCAAACCCCAAATATATGTATATACTCCTATTTCTAGTAAACACCGTATACCAAAATATTGGTTAGGAGAGATTTCCTCCTTTACATTCTTCTTACCATTCTCATGTGAGGCCTTGATCTGCAACAAACAAAATTAGGAATATGTTTTATTTTAAGTGTATCCATTTTTCCCAAGAGCCGCCAAACTAATATAAGAGCAAGTGAAAAACATATTATTCAGGGAAAATTTTTCCTTCAAGGCTTTAATTCTTTGCTCATTTTACCTTCTCATCTAGGCCTACTCTGATCAACCCAAATTTATATTGCACTCCCCAAATCTCCCATTCTTCTTTATCCACACTATGTTTTTGCCCATAGCACTGATCATCTTTAATCTACAAAAAACCTTTTTTGTTTATTATATTTACTGTTTCTGCCTTGGAATGTGAGCTTCATAAGAAGAAATTTTTGTCTTTCTGTTCATTGATTGTTGAGATAGTTCGCCACGTGTCATTTTCATTTCTGCATTTCTTATAAGCAGAAGCACTACAGCCTTTTGATCTGGAGTATGTTTTCAAGGATTTTTGTGTAGCGAACAGTCTTGGAAGAAATCATAGATAGTATCTCCCTTCAAAACAGTGGGCAGGTGTTTTGCTTCACAGTATAATATATAAGATATCTCCCTCCAGGACAAAAGTTGGGCATGTTTGCTTACATCTCATCATAAAATATTGGGATTTACTAAGCTTGGGCTTCCTTGGAAGTGATGTAAACCCACTGTGTGCATAAAATCCTCTGAAACCATTCCTTGTCACTCTGAATGGCTTAAGGGGTTAGGGAACTGGTGCTAACACACAGTTCATATTGCCTGTTGTGCTGAGTGATAAATTCCTTTGTCCTCGATCCAAGAATCTTGTTTTCTGTTATCAGCATCTATGAAATAATGGCAAGCTAACTTGTTAGATTGCAAGTAGGGAAAAATCTCAGACCCTTCACAGTTGTTGACACTGATGTCAGGCAAATGCCTACAAAAGTGTGAGGCTTGTTGAAGTTACTAAATAAATATGTTTGAATTAATAAATATATGAATGAATAAATAAAGGAACTACATCACTTGTGTGAGTATATGATGGTATTTGTCAAATGATAGACCTTGAAAATCATATTTTTTTGGACTAAAAAGAAATTTATATGTCAACACAATTGAGATATTGTGGGATGGAATGGTTAAGAGTCTGGGTTCTTACATCAAACAAACATGAATTGCAGTTCCAGTAGCACGTATTATTCTCTGTATGACCTTGAACAAACTTTTCTCAATCTTAATTTCTCATTTGCAAATTAGAAGAAATAATAGTATAGTGTCTGTACCATTGTCTTTAGATGAGATAATACAGTAAGTACTCTACTGAAGTTTATTACAGTTAGTATTTTGCCCAGATCCCTTTCTGAGTGATCCTTATTCTATGAATTATATTATGATTTATAGGGTCCATAAGTAACTTGTGTGGTAAGTCATCCGCCCCTCTTCTTATCTCCTACATGCCAGTGCACTCTATTTAACACACTTCAGATTAAGAACTTTTGGATTTGTATCTTTCATCTTTCTGAAAAAATTCTCAGCCATTATTTCTTTAGATATTGCTTCTGCTTTGTTCTCTTCCCTCTGCTTCCCTTTTCTTCCCTTCCTTTTCCTCTACTTCTCTCCTTTCCTGTTCTCTCTCTCTCTCATATTCTAGGTTATATTTTAGGTCATATTCTAGAACTCAAATTATATATATGGCAGACTTTAAAATCTATATCTCTGGTGTTGCTTATGTCCTTTAGTGTATTTTTACCATTTTATGTCTCTGTGTTTCATTTCCAATATTTTCTTATAACCTATCTTCCAATGCCGCCTTCATCTGTATCTAAAAATTATTAAAGCCCTTGAATTCTTACTTTTTGTTATTGTACTTTTTTGTTCTAGAATTTTCATTTTTTAAATCATTTTCTATTCTCTAACAAATTTTTGACACTTCCTTTTATTTCTACTATCATATTCAGCATAGTTATTTTAAAGTCTCTGTGTGATAACTCTTTATTTCAAGATCCTGATGATTTTTGTTGTTGTTGTCTATTGTTTTCTTGGATTTTGGTCTCATCTCTTATCCTTATATACCTGATGATTTTTGTTTGAGTGATGAGCATTGCATTTTTAAAATGTAGGAGAAAAAAAACCTGGAAGCTAAGTACAATGTTATCGTCCTTCAGAGAAAATTTATATTTACTTCTGGCAGATGGCTAGAGACTCTAACCATTTGGATCACAAAAATCTAATCTTAGGGAACAAGGTACTGCAAAGCTTTGCTTTGGTCCTTGAGGGTAGTTCTATTTGTGTCTCTTCCTTAATCCTATAATGTATCCATTTGGGGTCCCTGCCCAAAGTGCTTAGGATTTTCCGTGGTACTCACCCATGAATAACCTTCAACTCTTATTTTAGTCCTGTAAGACATACAAGACAATTAGCATTCCTCCCCTTCTCTAGTTGGCAGATGCTTTTCTGGAATGCAGGTAACTTAGGGGCAATGTGGTCCTAAACGCTGAGCAACATTTCTACATGTCCTTCTTTTCTATCTCAAGTCCTATATTTTTTCACTGCCTTGTTAGCCTTCTAGTACCTTCAAACATGTATATACAGTTTTTATAGATGTTTTCAGTAGATGAGCTACCATTACTGGAAGCCCAATGCATTCTAATTTTTTCCATTAGAACTTGCTCTTTTATATGAAGCTAAGCATACCAGTAACGCATTAAGATAGGGGATATTTCTTAAAATATAAATGACTTACATTATATTGCATATTTATGAGTTGCCTACTGTAACACCTGGAATTGTATTTATAATGTATCCTGTTATGTAAAAGAGATAAAAGTATAAATGATAAAAATTTTGAAAAATTTATAGAATAAATATAATTTTTTTAGATCCACGTCTGCAACTAATCTTGAGAACACAGATAGCCTTGAAAATAGAAAAATGATTATCAAGTTAAGGAGGAAGGGAAATAAGGATCAATTTCCAGGGCCTTTAGGAATGAATAAAATGGTACACTGAAATCAGTCCTAAAACTTCAGGTAACCCTGAGTTACCCAGATGAAGCAAATATGTGATAGTCTTAAAACAATTTCTTCTTTTAGCAAATCGTAAAGGATAGAGTAAGGGAGATTATCTATATCTGTAGAGAAAGAATGAATCATGGAATGTGAGAGCACCGATGGATGACTGAGAAATCTGCTGAACAAGGTGGTGAGGAACAAGGAAGACAAACCTGGACCACTCATCTGTTCTGCCAAGGGCCAGCAGCTCTGCTCATTCCTGAATGCTCAGCGGGAATAATCATCTCTGCTGCCACTCAATTTGCCTGTGGTTACAAACTGATAGAACAGTGTAATAGATAAACCTCTATCTATCTCATCTAAAGCCTTAGTGTCTCACTAGAGCACTTTCTTCTTGTTTCAGGAAAATTTTTTCCATTTTATTCGAGTTAAAAGTAACCGAACAGTCTTTAAATCAAAATTTGCTTTTCAAGCCACTGACCATGACTTTCTGTCCTAATCACATGTAAAACCAAAAATTCAACTCAGCTCACTGACTAAATTATTTAACAACCAGAGGAAGTAGCTTTTCTTATTGTAAATGGCATCAAAATTGCTGTCCCAATTCTGGACTCAGCTTTTAAATATTAGTGAAGAATAGTTTATTTTTCAGGGAACTAAAGGGGGAAATTATATTTTAAATGTTCAATCATGTTTTAAAAATTGTATTCCTTGACAAAAACTTTCTTTTATGAACTTGGCCAAATTAGATCAAGGATGTCTTTTGTATTATGTTATCTTATCCATGTGAAAGGTGATTCCCTTCCCTTCAACTGTTTGCTGTCTTAAGTATATTGCTTTTTCCCCTAGCTTTATTGAGATATCATTGACATAAAACATTGTGTAAGTTGAAGGAATACAACGTGTTGATTTAATATGCTTATATTTTGCAAAATGATTACCAAAATAGGATTAGTTAAAACCTCCATCATCTCACATAATTACCATTTTTTTGTGTGTAGTGGGAACATTTAAGATCTACTCACTCAGCAACTTTCAAGTATATAATACAGTATTGTTAACTATAGTCACCATACTGTGCACTAAATAGCCAGAAATTTTCATCTTATAACAGGAAGTTTGTATCCTTTGACCAACATATCTCCATTTCCCCCACACCCCAGCCCCTGGAAACCACCATTCTACTCTCAGTTTCTATGAGTCCAGCTTTTTTTAGAGTCCACATATAAGAGAGATCATGTAGTAATTGTCTTTTTTGTCTGACTTATTTCACTTAACAAAATGCCCTCAAGATCCATGCATGTTGTCAGAAACGGGAGAATTTCCTTTTTTCTGTGGCTGATTATTATTCCTTTATGTGCGTGTATATGTATATATATATATATATACCACATCTTCTTTATCTATTTACCCATAGATGGACACTTAGGATGTTTCCATATCTTAGCTATTGTGAATAATACTGCAATGAACGTGGGAGTACAGATATCTCTTCAAGATCCTAATTTCGCTTCCTTTAGGTATATACCCAGAAGTGGGATTACTGGATCATACGGTAGTCCTATTTTTAATTTTTTGAGGAAACTCCATACTATTTTCCATAGAGACTGAAGCAATTTACATTCCAACCAACAGTGCACAAGTGTTCCCTTTGCTCCACATTATCATTAAAATTTCTTCTCTCATCTTTTTATAATAGCCATTCTGTATCCTTTCTAACAGGTGTGAAATAATATCACATTGTGGTTTTGACTTGCATTTCCCTGATGATTAGTGATGTTGACCATCTTTTCATGTACCTGTTGGCCATTTGTATGTCTTCTTTGGTAAAAGATCTATTGAAGTCCTCTGCCCATTTTTGATCTTGTTGTTTCTGTTTTTGCTATTGAGGTTTATGAGTTTCTTATATATTTTGGATATTAACTCCTTATAAGACAGACGGTTTGCAATATTTTCTCCCATCCGTAGGTTGCCTCTTCATTTTATTGATTGTTTCTTTGCTGTGCAGAAGTTTTTAGTTTGACGTAGTCCCATAAGTTGATTTTTGCTTTTGTTGCTTGTGCTTTTGGTGTCATATCCAAAAAATCATTGCCAAGTTCAATGTCAAGGAGCTTTTTCCCTATGTTTTCTTTTCAGAGTTTTATGGTTTCAGGTCTTATGTTTAAGTTTTTAATTCATCTTGAGTCAATTTTTGTGAGTGGTGTAAGATAGGGGTCTTGTTTTATTCTTTTGTATATGAATATCCCATTTTCCCAGTACCATTTATTGAAGAGACTATTCTTTCCCCATTGATGTTCTGGGATCCCCTGTCAAATATTACTTGATGGTATATAAAAGGGTTTATTTCTGGGCTTTAGATTCTGTTCCATTGGTCTACTTGTCTGTTTTTAATGCCAGTACCATATTATTTTGAGTACTATAGCTTTGTAACATAGTTTGATATCAAAAAGTGTGATGCTTCCAGCTTTGTTCCTCTGTCTGAGGATTGCATTGACTATTTGGGCTCTTTTGTGTTTCAGTATGTATTTTAGGATTGTGTTTTCTATTTCTTTGAAAAATGTCATTTGAATTTTGGTAGGGATTTTATTGAATCTATAGATGGCTTTGGGTAGTATGATCATTTTAGAAATATTAATTTTTTGGTACATGTACACAAGATACCTTTCCATTTATTTGGATCTTCTTCAATTTCTTTCATCAGTGTCTTATAGTTTTCAGGGTATAGTTCGTTCACTTCCTTGGTTAAATTTACTCCTAGGTATTTGTTTTTGATGCTATTGTAAATAGGATTGTTTCCTTCATTTTTTTTCAGATATTCCACTGTTAGTGTTTAGAATCACAATTAATTGGTGTATATTGATTTTGTATTTTGCAATTTTACTGACTTTGCTGATTATTTCTAACAGGTTTTTGGTGGAGTCTTTAAGATTTTCTCTATATAAGATCATATCATCTGCAAACAAAGACAATTTTACTTCTTCCTTTTCACTTTGGGTGCCTTTATTTCTTTTTCTTGCCTAATTGCTCTGACTAGGATTTCCAGTACTATGTTGAATAGGAGTGGTGAGAGTGGGCTGTTCTAAGAGGAAAGCTTTCAGCCTTTCTTTGTCTAGTATGATATTGGCTGAGGGTTTCTTGTATATGGTCTTTATTATGTTAAGGTACATTCCTTCTTTACCCAATTTGTTGAGAGTTTTTATCATAAAAAGATGTTGTATTTAGTCAAATGCTTTTTCTGCATCTCTTGAGGTGGTTGTATGATTTTTGTCATTCTTTAATTTGATGTATCACATTTACTGATTTGTATGTGTTGAACTATCCTTGCATCCCAGGGATAAATTCCACTGGATGATAGTGTATTATCCTTTTAATAAGCTGTTGTATTCAGTTTGCTAATGTATTGTTGAGAATTTTTCAATCTACGTTCATCAGAGTTATTGGCCTGTAGTTTTCTTGTATTATCCTTATATGGCTTTGGTATTTGAGTAATTCTGGCCTTGTAAAATGAGTTTGGGAGTATTTCTTTCACTTCAACTTTTTGGAATAGTTTGAGAAGGATTTGCATTAGTTTTTCTTTAAATATTTGATAGAATCCACCAATGAAACCATTTGGTTCTGGGCTTTTCTTTTTTGGGAGGTTTTTGATTACTGATTCAGTCTGATCACTCATTATTAGTCTGTTCAGATTTTCCGTTTCTTCACGATTCAATCTTGGTAATTTGTATATTCCTAGCAATTTATTCATTTCTTGATTATCCAATTTGTTGGTGTATAACTCTTTGTTGGTGTAGTCTCTTATGATCTTTGATTTTTGTGCTGTCAGTTGTAATGTCTCCTTTTTCATTTCTGATTTTAGTTGAGTTTTCTTTCTTTTTTTCTTAATCTAGCTAAAGGTTTATCAATTTTGTTTATCTTTTCAAAAAGACAGCTCTTAGTTTCATTCATCTTTTCTATTGTCTTTTTTGTCTTTGTTTCATTTATTTCCATTTCAATCTTTGTTTGTCGTCCCCCCCACTAACATCAGGCTTAATTTGTTCTTCTTTTTATAGCTCCTTGAAGTGTAACGTTAGGTGTTTATTTGAGATCTTTCTTTCTTGTTAATGTTGGTCCTTATTGTTATAAACTTCCCTCTTACAACTGCTTTTTCAGCAACACATAGGTTTTGATATGTTGTGTCTCCAGGCCTGGTTGGTGACAGTCTCCTTTTTGCTTTCCCAAGGGAAGTGATAAAGCTTAAGTTTGTGTTTCTCCTTGGCCCACAGATTCAGGCCTGCTGTCTGCACATGCTCACTAGCTGTCTGCCAAAGCTCATCTCACTGTAGTCAGGAGCATGTACAAGGAGCCAGCCATGGGGTGGAAGGATGTGTGAGTGAGCCATCTGGAGCACTGGAGGTTCCCCAGGGGCCAGCTGGGGGAATCAACAAGCAAGATGTTGCAATGACTTGCATGTGGGTCTCCTGATGGAGTCCGTGATGCAGTTAGTAGGATCTGTGTCTCTTTGATATATTCCTGAGCCCTGGTTGCTGTTCTCCCAGACACTCATGCTCCCCTACTCCTCAACCCTACCACCTTCATGCAGCTCACAACTCAGTGCTCTGGATGGGAGGAGAGAGAAATGATCCTGTTTGGCAGCATCCCACATTGGTTGGGAACCCTAACGCTCACAGACACACAGACACACACACACACACACTTTCTCACTCCTTTGTGCCCCCCCATGCCATGTTGGGGGAGGATTAATGAGGTTAAAGTCAAACTGTTCCTCTTACCCTCTCAAATGCATCAGATCTTTTGCTGCAATGGTGTGCTAGAACTTCACTGGATTCCAGACTTCCACAAAGGCTCTCTTGTAGATGGGTGATTGTCTAAATCAGTGTTCTCCAGGGGCTTCCACACTGCAGTCAAGAGGGGCTGGAGCTTGTTTACAGGCCACTTCAGGGTCTGCAACTGGGCCTGAGGTCTGTCTGTCTATTATCCAATGCATAGGTGGGTGAGATTCCTTCCAGTTCCCTTGGCTTATAGTGCTGGATCCCACAGCTCCCACAGAGGCACTTTTGTCCATGGAAAGATGCCAAATTTAATTGTTGTTGTTGAGGGGGTGGATATGTTGAGGAATGTCTTATTCAGCCATTTTGTATGGTATATTGCTTTTTCTATTTTCTCAATTTCTTTTCTTTTTATGAATTATGAAATTAAATTTTGTTTAAGAAACTAAAAATATCACAAAACACTTTTTAATCAAGAAAAATATATTTTACATGCATTCTCTATATACATACTGTTCAATATTTCAAATTCAACATCTAGAGGGCCTCATGTTAAGAACACCTTCCGTTTAATTCATACAGTATAAGCGCACGTTTGCTGACTTACTTAATGCAAGTAGCTGATTAAGCTCAAAGCCTAGATTCAATTTCCATATAAGTCAACTCCCAAAAGGAGTTCTGCCTCCTTAGAATTCTTCATGTATCCCTTTTCTTTTTCTCTTTCTTTTTATTTTCTTCTTTTTAATTTGTACTTGTTTCCTTTTTCTCATTCTTTCCTTCCCTTCCTTGCTTCCTCTCTGCCTCCTGCATAGATTCCTAAGGCTTTTAATAATGTATAAGACATATTAATGATTGCCAGAATATTTAGATACATATGACAAAAATAATACAAGTTGAGATACTTTAATTTTTTTATTCCGTTCTGGCTACTTTTTTTCCGTTATATGCTACCCTCCTCATTGTGGATACATAGATAACATATACATATATATTCTTGAATATATATTGTGTATGGGAATGCATTTTACATATCTTGTTTTTTTCTCATTGAAATATACTTGATACTCAATATTATTAGTTTCAGATGTACAACATAGTGATTCAACATTTGTATACACTGCAGGATGATCACCACAGTAAATCTAGTTATAATCTGTCACCATACAAAGTTAGTAAAATGTTATTGAGTATATTCCCCATGCTGTACATTACATGCCCATGGCTTATTTCTTTTGTAACTGAAATTTGTACTTCTTGATCCCCCTAACCCATTGCACTCCCCTCTTAACCCTTCTTCCATCTGGCAACCACTAATCTGTTCTCAGTATCTATGTGTCTAGGTTTTGTTTTGTTTTGTTTGTTTATTTTGTTTTTTAGATTCTACATAGAAGTGAAATTATGTAGTATTTGTTTTTCTCTGTCTGACATATTTTCACTTAGCATAATTCCATAAAAGCCCATCCATGTCACAAATGCATAATAATTCATTCATTTATATCACTGAGTGGTAATTTATTGTGTATATATACCACATCTTCTCTAGCAATTCATCCATTGACACTTATGTTGTTTCCATATCTTGGCTTTGCAAATAATGCTACAGTGAACATAGAGGTACATATATCTTTTCAGATTAATGTTTTTGTTTTCTTCAGAAAAATACTCAGCAGTTGGAAATGGTAGATCATACAGTAGTTCTACTTTTAATATCTTATAACTGTTTTTCATAGTGGCTGCAACAACTTACGTTCCCACTAACAGTGTAGGCGAGGTCCCTTTTCTCCACATCCTCTCCAACACTTGTTATTTTTTGTCTTGTTGGTAATAGCCATTCTGACAGGTGTAAAGTGATACCTTATTGTGGTTTTGATTTGCAGTTCTTTGATGATTAGTGATTTTGAGCCTCTTATCATGTTCCTGTTGGTTACCTGTATAGTCTTCTTTGAAAAAATGTCTATTCACATCCTCTGCTGATTTTTTAATCAAATTGTTAGTTTTTTTGTTATTGAGTTATATGAGTTCTTCATGTTTTATTAACCCTTTATCAGATATATGATTTGCAAATATCTTCTCCTGTTCAGTAGGTGGCCTTTTTGTTTTGTTGATAGTTTTCTTCACTGTGCAAACTCTTCGAGTTTGACGTAGTCTCATTTGTTTATTTTTGCTTTTTTTCCCTTTCCTTTGGAGTCAGATCCCCAAAATCATCACTAAGACCGATGTCAAGGAGCTTTCCACCTATGTTTTCTTCTAGGAATTTCATGGTTTCAGGTCTTACATTCCAAGCCTTTAATCCATTTTGAGTTTATTTTTGTATATGGTATAAGAAAGTGGTCCAGTTTCATTATTTTGCACGTAGCTATCCAGTTTTATCAACACCATTTATTTAAGAGACTGTCCTTTCCATTGTCTATTGTTTCCTTTTTCATAATTTAATTGACCATATATGCGTGGGTTTATTTCTGGGCTCTCTGTTCTGTTCCATAGATTTATATGTCTGTTTTTATGTCAATACCATATTATTTTGATTACTATAGCTGTGTAGTATAGTTTGAAATAAGGGAGTGTGATAACTCTGGTTTTCTTTTTCTTTTTCAAGATTGCTTTAGTTATTTGGGGTCTTTTGTGGTTCCATACAAATTTTAGAATTATTTGTTCTAGATCTGTGAAAATATATTTGGAATTTTCATAGGGATTGCAATAAATCTGTAGATTGCTTTGGGTAGTATGAACATTTTAACAATATTCATTCTTCTGATCCATCAGCATGGAATATTTTTCCATTTATTTGTGTCTTTAATTTCTTTTATCAACATCTTATAGTTTTCATGTACAAGTTTTCAACCTCTTTGGTTAAGTTTATTCCTTGATATTTTATTCTTTTTGATGAGATTGTAAATGGGATTGTTTTCTTTATTTCTCTTTCTGTAGGTTTGTTATTATTGTATAGAAAACAGATTTTCATATATTAATTTTGTATCTTGAAACTTTACTGAATTCTTTTATTAATTCCAGCAGTTTTGGGGTGGAGTCTTTCAGTTTTTCTATATATAGTATCATGTCGTCTGCTAATAGTGACAGTTTTACCTCTTCCTTTCCAATTTAGATCACTTTTATTTCTTTTTCTTGCCTAATTGCTGTGGCCAGAACTCCTAATATCATGTTGAATAAAAGTGAGAAGAGTGGGCATTCTTATCTTGTTTCTGATCTTAGAGGAAAGGCTTTCAGCTTTTCACCATTGAGTATGATGTTAGCTGTGGGGTTGTCATATATGGCCTTTGTTGTGTTGATGTACATTCCTTCTGTACTCACTTTGTTCAGAATTTTTATTATAAGTGGATGTTGAATTTTGTTAAATGTTTTCTCTATGTCTGTTAAGATTATAATATGATTTTTATCCTTCATTTTGTTAATGTGGTCTACCATGTTGATTGATTTGTGAATGTTGAACCATCCTTGCATCTCTGGAATGAATTCTACTTGATCCTGGTGTGTGATCTTTTTAATTTATTGATGAATTCGATTTTGTTTGCTAATATTTTGTTGAGGATTTTTGATCTATGATCATCAGGGATATTGGTCTCTAATTTTTGGGGGGAGGTGAGGATATCCTTGTCTGCCTTTGGTATCAGGGTAATGCTGGCCTTGTAAAATGAGTTTGGAAGCATTCCCACCTCTTCAATTTTCAAACTGTCAATGTTTGAGAAGGATAGGTATTAAATTATTTTTGATTGTTTGGTAGAATTCAACAGTGAAGACTTCTGGTCCTGGTCTTCTGTTTGTTGGGAGGTTTTTGATTACTGATTCAATCTCCTTACTAGTAATCAGCCTACTCAGATTTTCTATTTTTTCATGATTCAGTCTTGGAAGATTGTATGGTTCTAGTAATTTGTCCATTTCTTTTAGGCTGTTCAATTTATTGGTGTATAATTATTCATAGTCTCTTATGATCTTTTGTATTTCTGTGGTATCAGTCATAAGTGTCTTCTTACATTTCTGATTTTATTTATTAGATCTTTCCCTCTTTTTTTCTTGGTGAGTCTAGCTAAAGGTTTGTCAACTTTGTTTATATTTTCAAAGGACTAGATCTTAGTCTTATTCCGCTTTTCAATTGTCTTTTTAGTCTGTATTTCATTTATTTCCACTCTGATCTTGAGTATTTCCTTCCTTCTGCTAACTTTGGGCTTTGTTTTTTCTTTTTCTAGTTACTTCAGGTGTAAAGTTAGATTATTTATTTGAGATTTCTCTTGTTTCTTGAGATGGGCCTGTATTTCTATGAACTTCCCTCTTACAGCTGCTTTTGCTGCATCTCATAGATTTTCGTATGTCATATTTCTGTTTTCATTTGTCTCTAAGTATTTTTTATTTCCCCTTTGATTTCTTCTATGATCTAGTAGTTGCTCAGTAACATGTTATTTAATCTCCACATATTTGTAGCCTTTCCAGTTTTCTTCTGGTAATGGCTTTCTAGTTTCATAACTTTGTGGTCAGAAAAGATGCTTGATGTGGTTTCAATCTTCTTGAATTTCTTAAGACTTGTTTTGGGGCTTGAAGAAAGTAGATGTGGGACCATTTTTTTCAGACCTATATTTCAGAAACTCTCAAGCCCAGGAGACACTGAATTAATCAGGATTACACTGCATTTTGGAGTGTGCTCATAGTTCCTTTTGGAGCCCGTGAAGTGTTACTGTAACTGTATATTTACTCTGATTCTGCGTTTCCTCTCACCCTCTTACCTCATTTCATTCTTCAGATATTACGGATTGCCTACAATGTATCAGAAATATAGGGGTATGGGGAACAAGATGTACATGGACATTACAGTTAAGGAGGAAGATAAAAAAAATATACAAAAAATTTATTTCCTCTGTGATAAGTGCTATTAAGAAGTACAGGGTGTTACTAGAGAGTGTTATCAGAGGACTCTTTCTAATGTGGTAGATGTGGAAAGGCTTTCCCAACGAAGTGACATAGTGAGTATGTGAATATGTTTAAGTGAATATGTATTAGACTTGAGAGAAATAAGAAGCAATTACTTTATAGAAAGGAAGATTATTTGATGATTTCTTCAACCCAATCATTTGGGTTTGGAATTTGATTTCTTTCCTTTTGACTTGGGCTTTTACTTAAACTTGGAGTCAGAGGCAGTAATAAAACATCTCAGACCATGCAAATACCTTGATTAACAGATTTTCTGATATTGAACCTCCCTTCTAATAAAATCTATATTTTAAATTAAGGTAGTCAGAAATTTTCAGTTACAAATGTTAGAAAAACTGTTGTAACCTCTATTTGCCTTCACCCATTTGAAGGTAAACGAGGGTTGTTTTAGACAAAATTATGAGGTCTGCGAAGTTAAGCATCTTTTTTAAAGCTTTCTTTTTCTGTGCTCTTTTTTCTTTTTCCCATGGTTAAATTTGTGGTTAAATTTCCTTTCTGGTTCAGGTAGATGGTCAGGGTTATCCCCATCAAAAAATAATAAGGGATTTTATATCTATCAAAGAGTTGATGGGCTAAGATTTCAGTACAGTCTCTGTCGTGGTGACTTCTAACACTTTGTCTTCTATCTCACTAATCTGTTCTTCTTCTTTATCTACTCCATTGTTGATCCCCTCAGTTCCATATTGCATTCTTCAGGTCTGTAACTTCTGGTTGGTATTTTCTTATATTTTCTATTTCTTTGTTGAAGTTCTCACTGTATTCATTCATTCTTTTTCCAAGTTTGATGAGCATCTTTATGATGACCATTACTTTGAACTCTGTATCTGGTAGGTTACTTATCTCCATTTCATAAAGGTTTTTTTCTGAAGTTTTGTCTTTTTCTTTTGTTTAGAAGTTATTCCTTTGTTTCCTCTTTTTACTTGACTCTCTGTGTTTGTTTCTATGTATTAGGCAAAACAACTACCTCTTCCAGTCTTGTAGGCATACTCTTGTGTAGGAGATGCCGTGTGAGGCCCAGAAGTGCAATCTCTCCTGGTCATCATAGCCAGGCATTCAAGGGACATCCTTTGAATGGGCTGCATGCACCTGCCAGGTATGGCAGGGCCATGACTGCAGTGTGAGGGGGTGGGGAGGTTGCAAAATTGTCTGTGACATGGCTGCAGCATGTGGGGAGGAGGAGGGGTTTGGGTTGGTTGCCTTGCCGGCTGTGACAGCAGGGCATACCCACCAGCGCTAGTCAGTTAGAGTGAGAGTGTCAAAATAGTACCTGCCAGCCCCAACCCTGGCAAGGTAGAGAAGAACACAAAAATGGTGCTGGCCCATGCCTCAGTCCCCAGAGTCCCAACAGGTTCCTGCCTCTGGCCGTCACTTTATGATTAGCAAGTGGATCTCCTTCATATATGATCTAGGCACTTTTCAAACTGCTTCTAATTGTTTTGGGTTCCAGGCTGAGTGAGTCTGTGTGTAAGCCCTTTAAGAGTGAGTTCTCTGTTCCCTACATCTCTAGTTTCTCCTGGATGTTAGACCCGTTGGTTTTCAAAGCCAGATGTTTTGGGGGCTTGTCTCTCTGATGCAGGTTCCAAAGATTAGGGTGGATGATGTGGGAGACAAATTCCTCACTCCTCATGGATTTCATATTTTGAAATCTTTCCTAATTCTCGGTTGCCACTCCTGGAGTGGGTTTTTCTTTCTTTCTTTTTTTTTTGGGGGGGGGGGGTTGACCATGTCTCTGCCTCTCCTATCCATCTCGATGTGGTCCTTTTATCCTTTGTTCTGGAGGAATTGTTCTGCCAGTTCTCAGTTCTTTTTCAGAGGAAAGTGATCCATATGTAGCTGTAGATTTGTTGAGTCTGTGGGAGGAAGTGATTTTAGGATCTTCTTATGCCACCATCTTGAACCAGTTTCCAGAACATCTTGTTTTATAGTTAAATAATTACACATTTGTCCAATATTAAGGGTAGATAATAGGAAACATACAAATATAGACAAATTTGTTTAAGGTCATTTAGAATAGATTCACTATTAAGGAGAAACGTGAATAAGTTTCCAATCTGTTTTGTTGAGTCCTAAGTCAGAAAATATCGAATATTTTTCTATTTTCTTACTCTTTATAAAAGTCTTGCTATGTTATATACTTTAAGTAACTTTATATATCCAATAGTAAATGATCTTTATTGATAAGATCATTTTCATTGCAGTGAAAGTGATAGGGAATGCCTTGAAAAATTTCAATCCATGCCACTGTTATTTCAGGGAAAGATCTGAGATGTTTGTTTAAATCATAAACTCAGGGGCTATATAGTTAGTCACTGAGTATGACTTTTCAGTGAAGTACAGCCTCTTCTCGCGATCACTTTTAAGTTTCCTATCCATGGATATGCAGGGGAAAAAACCCAGAGTCTCAAGATACCTTTCTTGAGCTGTATTTTCTATTGGACAAATTCAGCATGTTTCAAAAGTTATACACATTAGGCTTATACAACACTGTGAACATACTGGTGGATTGTGAAATAGATAAATTTCATGGACTGTTTTATTTCCAGTCTGAGGGAAAGGGAGAAAATTTTTAAATAAGCTAATAACATATACTTCTATTGTGTTTATCTTTCTGAGTACATAACCTTTGTCTCAGTTATCTAAAATACCTCTCCCTGGAGTGTGGATTAAAATTTGTTACAGAAGTAATGAAAAGAGAGAGAAATAGTACTTATCTGTTGACATTCAAAAATAAAATTTGAAATAACATAATAGCCAGGCTATTGATTTGAGAAAGTTCATTTCAGTGATCTCTTCTAGAGTGTTTAAATTATACAGTCTTTTAATATCTATTTAAAGGTACCTATTTTTCTGTTAAGGCTTAGCCAGAAAGTTTAGAGCCAGAGGAGGGAAAATTTGAGTTAGGGGGAAAGAGAATTGAAGCAAAAGAAGCTCTTCCTTTCTGGCTCTGGAGAATTGTGAAAAGAGAGAAAAAGTTATCAGCAATGATCTTGATTCCTTTGAGGACATAATTACCTGGTGCCAACCCAGGATACATCCACATAAACTAGGCTTTAGTATACTTCTTTTCTTTTTCTCAAAAATTTTGGTGGCAGGGAGGTGGGAACAGATAATTCAGAAAAAGCATGAAAATTCCTCTCCCAATTAACCATGCCTATTGGAACTCTGATGTTTCATACCAGGAAGTTGTCACTTTGTGGTAGCATATATCTATTTCTATCACAGCTTTCTAAAAGAAACAATCAGGTGCTTTTTCTTTTTTCCAAAATTACTGCATAATGAGCTAACTGAATGGGTCTCTAGAATGATACTTGAGAAGCTCTGCCATGGAATAAGGAGAAAGAAGTGTTGGAGTCAACTCAAATATCTCAAGGAAATTGCATCTGTAAGATGGAACCCGTAGCGAAGGCAAATAAAATAGGAAATTATAATTGGAAAGGAAGAAAATTTAAAATGTGAAGGCAAAGGCCTAGGTGATAAGAATACAAATACACATGTCTAGTCCAACATCGCTATTTAGCATCTAGCTTATAAAAGCAGATATCATAAAACAGTCAATATCCCAAAGCCACTAGAATTGAGTTATGCCTTAATCAACAGCTTCCCTTCTCTCAGCCAATTTGATTAAAGTTCTACGATTGTACTGGCTGTTTTAGAATTAAAGATCATATGCCACACGCTTAAAATGCACAGATTTAAAGAAAGCCCAGCTACGTTGCTTAACTGCCTAAACCTACAGCAATCTCTAGCTCGCTACTGCACTGATCAATCACAGATTTAGTGACAAATAATTACAAAATCGTCCCTTCAAAAGAACCATTCAAACATGATATAGTCCCACAAAATTAATTCAACAAAAAATTTTAAACGTGGCTAATACCTTTAGAATAACCTGAGTCAGAACTCTGGCAGGATTCCTATGACCTATGAGAAGAAATTGTTATAAGACTCCAGTAGCTGAAAAATACCCAAGAGAATTTCTGGAAATATGGTTTCAGAACTAAGAATTATCTATTCTAAATTCAATATGTATGAAAATAGTATAGCATAACTATATCACATTGAATTTCATGCAAATTTTTTATTTATGAAAATAACATACATAAGTTTCATTTGGAGTTTTCTAATTTCTATGGACCCATCCAAATGCGATGCAAAAAATAGAATGTTTGTATTGTAATAACACATCCCTAAGGATGGAGGTAGGCAAAGATGACCAACACATTCTCTGCCCATGTGGAATTCACAGCCTAGTGAGACCTAACTTACAATGCATAAAAAGAAGATAATGAAAAAAATTAAGCCTTTAGTCTATTTCCCATCTATGATGGACCCTTACCTCTCTTTCAAAGGTGCTATTTACACAAGCTGAGCATTTACAATATGACACTGAAAGAAAGAATGCCTATCAATGTGGTGTCATTGAGATGTTATCTGGTTGTTCTTAGCCCTTGCAGATCTTAAGTAAATGCACTCCTGCCCTCCCTTCCGCCCAATATGCGCAGAGCTAAAGTTCACAGAGAAAAAGAGCCTTTATAAGCCCCCTAAAATTTCTGAAGACTTACGCTGTTATTATGTCTTTGGCTTCCTAGGCTATGCTTTAGTAGTTGTGGGTATTAAGACTAAATATGAAATTTATCTCCTTTTTAAAATTTCATGTATATACTTAATGCATAATTTACAAAAACTGTTCATAAACTAGTATGAATTACTGAAGATTATCAAGAAAAATATATAACAAATAATATTAATGGGACAAATTCTTATTCTACCACTTGGCCACTAATTTTTAATGGTCCTTCATTTTATTTTTCAACCTCTCTCAATGTTGCTAGGTCCTCCACTTCCCTCCTCCTATCTTTTAGCTCTTTATCAATTATCTTACTGTGGATACTAGGTAGAACTTACCAATACCAGTTGAGTCTGTAGATTTTGTATGTGCAGTGGTGCACTGTATGCATGGTGTATGTGTAGGAGGAGGTGTGTTTGACATTTATTCCAGTTACCTCTTGGTTACAAGATAACTGACATGCTTAATTTCTTCTGGAATCAGTTTTGGTAAGTTTTATTTTTTTAGGAATTTGTATATTTTATCTTATATTATTCAAATTTGTTGACATAAATCTGTTCAGAATATTTTACTTTTTGTTATATATTTTATAAAGAACATAAATATTAAGTATACAATGTGATTGAATTTTACATATATACATATCCATATAATTACCAATCAGATCAAGATAAAAGACAAATGCAGTGCCCCAGTGGGTTTCCTCATGCCCATTCTCAATTGATACTCCCCAAAGACAATCACAATTCTGACTTCTATCTTCATAGATTAGTTTTGACTAATTTTGAACTTCATGTAAGTGAAATAATGTGATGTGTATATTTTTTAACCTGGCTTATTTCACTCAACACTACGTCTGGGAGGATTATCCATGATGTGTATAGCCACAGTGTTTTGTTTTTGTTTTCTTTTTTTAAGTTGTAATATGTAATTCTATTATGTGAAATACCACAATTTATCCATTTTACTCTTGATAGACATTTGAGTTATTTTCAGAGTTTGTATTTTTGAAAATAAAACCTCTTTTAAATATCATTTACTGAACATATAAATTCGTATCATCAGCTTTTATTATTGCTTTAATGTTGATGCTGTCATAGTCAGGTCCCTTTTTCAATTCTATATTGGTGGTAATTGGTTATTTTCACCTTTTTTCATTTTTTTTCTGATTAATCTCATCAAAGCTTTGGAAATTTTATTATTTATAGAGAATCAGCTTTTAGCTTTCTTGAGCTACTCTCTGTGTGTGTTTCCTTTCATTCATTTCTACTCATTTTTACTGTTTCATTCTTACTAACATTGGATGTTGAGTTTATTTTATTGTTCACTATATAATAACTTCATGATAGAGCATTAGTGATCAGTCTTCTAATTTAGGCATTTCAAGCTATACATTTCCCTCTAAATACTGCTTTAGCTGTGTACTGTAGGTTTTAAAATATTTAAAACTTGTTATCATTCTGCTTGAACTATTTTATAACTTCCATCTTGGTTGCATATTTGAGCCTTAAATTACTTAGAAATATATTTTTCTAAATTCTAAGAATATCAAGTATTTTCTAGTTATGTTTTTGTTGTAGATTTCTAGCTTTATGGCATTATTGTCAGATAACATAATCTGATCATATCAATCATTTCAAATTTGCTTCATAACCCAGGATATAGTCGATTTTTAAAATATCCTATGCATACTTTAAGAGAATGTGCAATTTAGAATTGTGTAGTTAGATATTTTATAACTGTCCATCAATTGATGATTGCTAAATGTGCTGTTGATATCGTCTATTTCCTTACAGATTTTTGTCTGCTTTCTCTTTTTTTATTGAAATATAATTGACATATAACATTGTGTAAGGTTAAGGTGTACAATGTTTTGATATGATACATTTGTATGTTGTAATAGATTACCACCATAACATTAGCTAAAACTTCTATCATATCATAGGGTTACTACTTCTTTTTTGTGGTGAGAAAAATTAAGATCTAGTCTATTAGCTTCTTTGAAGTTTATAATACAGTATTGTTGATTATAATCTCTATGCTATGCATTAGATCTCCAGGACTTATCTACTAGTTGCAAATTTATACCCTTAAACAACATCTACCCAGTTCCTCTACTCCCTAGCCCCTGATAATGAGAGAAAGGTTTTAAAACCTCCAAATATATAAGAATTTATCTATATCTCCTCATGGTTCCCTAGTTTTTGCTTTATATATTTATATGCTATGATGTTAGGTAAGCATTTTAATTATTATACCACTTATTGAGTTTCAGATTTTAAAATTATGAAATGATTTTTCTATCCCTAATAATGTAATTTGCCTTAAAATTAATTTTTATGATATAACCATATAAGTTCCTTTTGATTATTATTTATATTTTTAATCCTTTTGCTTTCATTCTTCCTGTAATTTTTTTTGTATATTTTAGAACATAGAACAAAATAGATTTATTTTTAAAAACCCAGTTAAAAACCTTTGTGCACTGCTTTTACTTTCCAATTTTTATTTTGGAAATGTTAACTATATTATCAGAGCTCAAGAAACATGTTTCCACGAAGTGATAAAATACAAACATGGAAGACATTATATTAAGTTAAGCAAATTACATTTATATTTATATTTAGGTAGGAATTAATATAAAAGTAAATACTCCACTGAGACTTCTATTTAAATAACATGACACTAGTTTTACACTATGAATACTTATGTTGCCAAGAAACAGTTAAGGACCAATGATTAATTACACCTACACTTATGGAAAATAATCCTCATCTTTTCATAGTTAACTATAACTCTAAACACAAATATCAAATTATTAGTATTTACAGAAATCACCACATCCACATTTCATAATTTAAAGGAATCTTTTAGCTTTTGAAATGTTAGCTATAGTACTGAGAACACTATAATTCATGATTTTATTTTCTCTTAAAAGAAAAGGACCAAGATTACCCAGGGATCCCCAGGAAAGTGTAAATTCTTAATGCTAAAAA
The DNA here is from genome assembly GCF_020826845.1 of Diceros bicornis minor. Taxonomy (NCBI): domain Eukaryota; kingdom Metazoa; phylum Chordata; class Mammalia; order Perissodactyla; family Rhinocerotidae; genus Diceros; species Diceros bicornis. The sequence continues at coordinate 42,409,910 of NC_080746.1, forward strand.
AAGCAGTCCAAGTGGTCTGATACATAAGGTAACTGAGAAAGTGTGGCAAGACTTTTAAGAGGCATTGCCTACATTTATGATCATCAATAACATCTGTGGCCATGAGTATTAGCAGAGACTCACCAAATTTGAATGTGAATTGATTTTCTACAAGACCATAGAGAACTACTGTGCCAACGAAAAACAGTATGCAATTTTGAGGCTTTGATACATTTTTCTCCCAGTAATTTCAGTTGTTGACAGAAGCATGAGCCCAGGCTGACTAATCCATTATGGCAACCACTTGGCATAGGATTAGACTAGTGAGTATGTCTAATTTATCCAATGAATACACACCAGAAAACATTCTTCCGTACTTTTGTCCAACCCTCCTGAAATTATTCTAATTATACTCTGTAGAGGCAAGCTGCATCCTCAGAATCAGGCCTTTTATGTTCTCTTTAGCCTTTTAGCCAAAAAGTCATAACCAGCGTTTGCATGAGAGTTTTGTTAACGCAGAGCTGTGTTACTGTCTGCTTTCAGTATTTTCCCTATAAGCCTAACAATATAGCAAATAAAACTATTCAAGCACATTCAGTGTCTAGACCAGAAGAGACAGGCTCTAAAATCTGAGATAGTTCATAATGGCTTACTGAAGTTATAAAAGTCCACAATTAAAAGCCAGCTTTGTAGTTCAGGTTTTTACTGTTATTTCTTAGCAAATACAGAATGCAGACCATGAGGGATGAGAGGTGTTGAATTGGTAATGTTCAGAAAATGCATTTGTCCTAATGTGTTTTCCATCCATGTGGCACACATTGTGCTGTTCTCTGTGTTTCTGAATTTTATTATTTCATTGAGCTGCATTAGTGATATTGTGCAAGACACCTAAAGGTCCAGTGATTTAACCCAGACATGGAAGTTCAGCCAAGTGAATTTCCTATTCATATATTACATTTGAAAATTAAATAAATTTGAATTTGGTTTATACATACTTTGTTGTTTTTAAATATTGCTTTTTTCATAAACTTCAATTACACACACACATTATACGTTATTCACCTATATCTCTCTATTCATTATTTTTCTTTATCCTTATGTAAATAACATTACCTGACTTCTTTAAAACTTGGTTTAAAAATTGATCTTCATTTTGTTAAACTATCATGATGATTTTTACTCGTATTTCCACAGGAATTTATATTCATTACTATTAACTTTTATTCTCTCATACATAATTTGCATATAAGGGAATGCGAGTTGCTATGAAAATGGTCAAAAGGGAAAAAGAAGAAAGGGAAATTATTTAAATAAAAATAATACTTTATAAAAGTCGATTTATGAAAACTATTTCAGCATACTGATGTTATAAATAGTTTACTATGACATTAGGAAGCAAATGATGCAGATAAATTCAGCAACTGTCAACATCAATCGTTATGACTGGTGAATTCTCAAATTTGGGCTACCTGCTCAGAGTACTTGATTCTACTGGTCCTGCTTGAAATCTATCCCAGATGTAGCAGTTTCCATTTTACTATGGACTACTGCTGAGACCATCTGACTTTATGACTTGGCAAGTATGACAAAACCGAGATATTAATAGATAGTTCTGAATGCCTAGTCAGTTGGTGTCCCATGGTCAAGTGCTCTTTCTTTACTCTGGTCTGGTAACACAACAAGATCTGTTTTTGAAAGAGTATAAAACACCATGCTGCAGATAACAGCTTTATCTAAAGTCCCAAGGGTCCTACATTGTGCCCCCTCTGGAACTTTCTACGAGCTCCATACTGCATCTCCCTCTACCATTAAACCTTCCAGCATTCTAGGTTCTGTGAATCATATGTTCCAAGAAACAGGGCTGATTGCACTGTTCCCATATCTATCACAGTGCCTTTCTTCAGGCTCCACTCAAAGCTTGAAGTTCTGTGCCAATATTCCTAAGAATACATTGCCTCCAGAATACAAAAAATGCTACCAGGCACCGTGCTTCCTTCTTGGTGGTGTGGCATGCAAGATGTAGCAATTTTTCTTACTTTACTCTGACCTCTGGACTCTTAAAAACTGAAGCAGCCAGTCCATGAATCTTCATAGGATTTCTCTCCCACCCTTGCATATCTTTCCAAGTCTTCCATTGTACTAGCCACCCTCTTTGCTTTTTTCAATCTGCATGATGTGAATGTAATGAATCACTGTGATGTCTGTGATCTCACATACAGAAGATCCATATCTCTTCAGATTATGTCATGACAGAGGGTCGAAGTGTAAACAGCCCTGAGACAAAACTATAAATGAATATTATTTTTGATTCCACGTGAATGCATACTGTTTCTGATCCTCTTTTTAATTGCAGTGGAACGGAACACATTTGCCAAATCAGTGGCCACATACCATGGATTGTGGAATCTGCTCTAGCAATTATAAAACATCCAGCAGAACAGTTGTGATTGGGGCTACTACTTGGTAAAGTCTGTGGTTGTCCACATTCATTCTCCAGGATCCATCTGATTTCTGCAAGGGCCAGGCTGGTAGTTAGATAGATATATGGTAGGCTTCATCACTCCTGCTTCTTTAGATCTTTAATGGTAGCACTAATCCACCATTATGGCCTATGTGGATGTCTGTGTGTGTTGCATGAGGACATTTAGAGGTTTTCATTTGACATTCCTCACAATGACAGTTCTTACTTCACAGTCCAGGCACCTGAAGTGAGAGTTACTCCAACTGCCAAGTCAATGAATTGCAATGGTGCACACAGAGACTGAGAAAAAAACCACTGGACGGGCCTGTGGACAAAGTGCATTCACTCATTCGCTCTTTTTTCCTGGTGAGGAAGATTGACTCTGAGCTAACATCCATTGCCAATCTTCCTCTTTTTGCTGAGAAAGATTAGCCCTGAGCTAACATCTGTGCTCATCTTCCCCTATTTTGTATATGGGATGCCGCCACAGCATGGCTTGATAGGTGGTGTGTAGGTCCACGCCCGGGATCCGAACCTGAGAACCCTGGGCCGCCAAAGCAAAGCGCATGAACTTAACCACTATGCCACTGGACTGGGCCCACATTCACTCTTAACTAGACTTTAAACAAGATTCTATTTTAAAATTTATCATCAGACCCCGGAGGCTCCAACTATAACAGGGCACCACCATGACCCTTTGGGTCTCCAGATATAGGTGTCAATTCAGCTCCTATATTCAATAGTCTTCAGAATGTCTTCTCATTTCCTTTTCCCCAGGTACAATCGCTTGAGTAATTAGCCATAGATATCTATAGAGAAAGACTGGGGAATCTTCGCAGTATGTATTTGCCTTGGTACTACAGGGTCTTTCCCCTAGGGACTCAGCTACCTTTTTAATCAGTGGATTCTGGATCTGAAAATCAGTTCAGGTCTTGGAACTGAGCAAGCAATAATTTTTGGAAAGAGTTTCTGCAGCCTGTCCCTCCATTCTTTTATTTATTTATTTTGCAATAGATATTAAAAAGCTCCCTTGTTGTTTATCTGTCTATTTTACCTTTATAGACACCATACTCTATTACCCATCTCACCTCCCAACAGGTCAAATACCCTTCGCTGCTCTTTTGACCTTGTTAGTTTTTATGGTAATTGTAGATTCCTGGCTTCTAGTGGGTAAAGTGTGACCACCTGGCTTCTCTCACTTTAGGAACCCATTTTCTCTGTATATGATAATGAGAAGGCTAAGTGACTCTCTGTCGTATACCCAGCCCTGGCTTGCAGAGGAGAATCATCACAGAACTTGTTAGCAATATCAAAGTCGCTCTCCCTAGTGTATTTCTGATGTCCTTGGTCAATGATATATATCTCCGAATTTCTCACAGAAAATAACCCACCAGTGGATCTTCTAGCTTGACATCATTTCTATCTTGCAACATGCCCAGTTCCCTTGGCCTCTTTATTTCTTCCTCTACCATGTGTCAGGACAACTTTGCAGTCCTGAACTGCATTTATGTATATAGCCTCTTTCCTCATTCATCAGAACCAACACATCCATGGCTCAGTTGTACTGGGATTTAACTCTTACTTTTGACTTGGCAGCTAGGAAAAGTGATGGGAGAGGGCTCTGGGTGGGGCATATATTGCCTTATGAGGGAGCGGCTTCTGTAACATATTCCATAACAAGTTACTTGACCCTTCCAAGGGAAGTATTGGCCACCAGCACAAACCCAGAGGCCTAGGTGAGGGTAAGTGGTTGTAAGGTGAACATCCTTGGGGGCATCCATTCATATGTGCTTTTCTGAATTTTCAGGGTACAGGTCTTCCCCACCAGGGCCCTCATCTTTGCATAATAGACCTGCCTTGACTGCAAATTCAAATGTCTTTGCAGCTGTGTGACTCTTAACAATTAGGTCTTCAGTTTCCCACACAACTGCATCCACCATTCCACTATGGGTGATGACGGCTTCTTTATAAGCTGCCACAGAAGCTCTCTAGCTCTTACTTAGCCATTGTCAGCGCTGGGTTTATCACTTTTGTTCTGCAGGGTATTGATACAGTTTAGCAGCAGTCATCCAATTCTTCCCTCTTTATAGGCATCATTCTCTTCACATTATTCACAATAGCTGCATCATCACACCTGTCACAGCATTTCCCACTTTTGAGCAGACAGCAGGCATTTCATATCTACTCAACTGTCATTTGTTGAAGATTGTTTTTTTCTAATTCAGCCATCCAGATCATATCCACATGTCTAGAGTAAATCAGCTTTAGTCTGCTATGGGTTTGCTATGAGACAGGAGCTTCTAAGTCCTTTCAGAATTGACTTATGGGTATATATCAACTCTTCAGAAGATATGGTTGTTCAACCAGAATATGGTAACTGAGGTGAAAGGATAGAGTCTACTGCAGGCATCTCAGACTCACCTGATTGTCTTGTTGAAGATTATTGCAAATTGTAACTGAATGTCTCAAGTAAACAGGAGTTCACGGTGTTAGTCTAGGCTAGCTTGCTGCAGAGATAGGTGGATCTAAGTCTGTATAGATTTCCTAGGCTATCACATTTCTTCAATCCATATTTAGAATGCAGTCAGAAATACTGAGTGCAAGGTGAGGGTCCAGAAGCCCTGCTGGGCAGAATTAATAACACATGGTGTGTATCTGAGAAAGTTCCCCAGCAGTGACCTCCCTAAAAGAAGAAGGAAGGTCCTAGATTTAGAGCTTTCTCAGAAACATTAAGTGCCGTGATGATTAATATTCAAGTGTATATGGCCCCAAAGTTGATGTCCTTCATCACTACTATGCTATAGTGAGCCTCACTGCAAAGAAGTAATAAGGTTTTCTACCTTGAAAGTGCCCACAAATATAATGCCCCCAAACAAGTGAAGACCTTATTGAAGAAGATCTCAATCACAAATATGAAAATGTACAAGTTGCAAGAATATCAACAGTCATATAGATAACTCAAAACCCTGAGAACTTGGGGGCATTTTTTCTAAAGTACAGAACTGTGGATGGAACGAGCTTTATGACCAGTAGAGTTCATCTGTTCTCCTCTGAATGTTAATGGCTTTAATTGCTGTAAGCACCCACAGTGGTGATTCTAACCATCTGATAGCATTCAGGGACAGTTGTAGTAAATCTGGCTTGGGTAAGAAGAACAAAAATGTATTAAGCTGAACACAAAAATTGAACCATTCTTATTCACATGAATATTTAGGTTTATAGACAACCACATCTAGTAAAAAGTAAAGGTTATGTTTAAAATTCAGTGATATCATATGGGAGTGATGAAGAAAGAAGAGAGAACTTGATTACTCTGCCAATGATAGAAATTGAGACTCAATCTCAGGGATCCATAAAGGAAGAGGAAATTAGACAAAAGGGACCAAATAGATTTCTATGTGTGAAGAGGATATTTGACATGCACAGTTATTTTAAAAAATCCTAAATTTTTAAAGGTTTAACACAATAGAGGTTAATTTCTCTCTGTCACAGTCCAGGTAGTCGTTAGGCAGGTCGCCTCCCAAGTAGTGAGTGAGGGTGCAGGCTGCTTCTGTCCAGTGGTTCTGGCATGCCCTAGGGCCTTCTCTAAGTCCTCTGTCAGCTGTCCAATGAATAAATGAGGAGAAAGAGTATTCAGAGAATGTTATAGAATATTTTAGTTTATTCCTGGAAGTGATGTCCATCACTCCCATCCATATTCTATTGCCAGAGCTAATTATATGGCCTGATTTAGAATTTGTCTTTAACACATTGATCAGCTAAAATTGACTTTGTTTGTATGAGAAGGTTGAATTGATTTAAAATACAGAAAGGTGGGGCCGGCCCAGTGTTGTAGTGGTTAAGTTCACGCACTTCGCTTTGGCAGCCAGGGGTTCACAGGTTAGGATCCCGGGTGTGGACATATGCACCACTCATCAAGCCATGCTGTGGCGGTGCCCATAAACAAAACAGAGGAAGATTGGCAACAGATGTTAGCTCATGGCCAATCTTCCTCTCACACACACACACACACAAAAATACAGAAAGGTGATAAAGACCAGAATGAATCGTGTGTGGAGGCAAAATTAAAACAGAGTATATTTTAAATTGCCTGAAAGTGAAACTTCAAAGCAGACATACAGCTGATGGATGAGATGAAGGCAAAGATTGAAGAATAGTCGGTAACATTGATATTAACCATATAAGCTGAATATATGGTGGTGTGTGTATTATGAGAGTACTATAATTGCATATAATCATGGATTTCTGAACAATCGAAAGCTAAAAAATAATTTTGGTTATAAATTTATAGTGAATCACATTTATGATAATTAATCTTATGCTAGATTTAAAAGGAAGGTTTATTTTAAGCTTTTTTTGAATCACAAACTCCTGTGAAAACTATGTAACCTCTACTTAGGAAACTGAAAATTCACACCTGTTCACAAAAATCTCCACTTAATTTCTGTGAATTCCCAAGTGTTCCAAGTTTCCAGATTAAAAATTCCCATTTTAGAATATGGACCAAAAAAAAAATAATCAAATTAAAAACTTTACTTGAGACACATGTTTATGTCAGATTAAGAGCACAAAATTCTTTATATCCTGGGAGAACTTGAACTTGCATCAAAGTGTTTCCAACCACAATTTAGATTAGGGAATAGCTTCCAGGACAAAACTATCATATTTTCGGAGAATCTGGTATCTTTGGAATTAAGGAAACAATCTCTCTTTTTCAAATTATTATTAATTTTCCTATTGATTAAAAAGAATAAGTTTTACTGATACCTTACCAAAGAAGATATACAGATAGCAAATAAGCATATGAAAAGATGCTCCACATCATGTGTCATCAGGGAAATGCTAATTAACACAACAATGAGATACACTGCACACTTTTAAGAATGGCCGAAATCCAGAAGACTGATAACACCAAATGTTGATGAGGGTGAAGAGCTCTCATTGGAAGACAGTTTGGTGGTTCCTTACAAAACTAAACATACTCCTGCTATATGATCCAGCAGTTGTGCTCTTTGGTATTTTCCCAAAAGAGTAAACTTATGTCCATAGAAAACTTATGTCCACAAAAAAACCTACACAAGGATGTTTATAGCAGCTTTCTTCATAATTGCCAAAACTTGGAAGCAACCAAGATGCCCTTAAGTAGGTGAATGGATAAGTAAACTGTGGTACATCCAGTAAATGGAATATTATTCAGCACTAAAAAGAAATGAGCTATCAAACCATAAAAAGATATGGAGGAACCTTAAATGCGTACTACCAAGTGAAAGAAGCCAATCTGAAAAGATTGCATACTGTATGATTCCAACTATATGACATTCAGGAAAAAGTAATATGAGGAGACAGTAAAAATGTGGTAGTTGCCAAGGGTTGGGGAAGGAGGGAGGGGCAGAGCACAGAGGATTTTTAGGGGAGTAAAAATATGCTGTATGATACTATAATGATGGATATATACCATTATATATTTGTCTAAACCCACAGAATGTACACCACCAAGAGTGAATCCTAATGTAAGCTATGGACTTGGGACAGTTATGATGTGTCAATGTAGGGTCATCAATTGTAGCAAATGCACTGCTCTGACAGGAGATGATGATGGGAGAGGTTTGCATGTGTGGGGGCTGAGGATGTATGGGAAATCTCTGTAGATACCTTCCTCTCACTTTTGCTGTGAATCTAAAACTTTTCTAAAAGAAAAATTTAAAAATAACTTTATAAAAATCAAAAGCTATATTTCTCAACATAGCCTCAAAAATTTCTACCCAGGATAATATAAATCTGGTAATCTTGCAGATGAACCACCTTCTCTCCAAGAATTTTCATATAGTACTTTTTTTTTTTTCCCCTACAAATATCACTTTTATTGATCTTGATAATAAGAACCTATGATTGCAGGTGAATTTGGAACAACCTAAGAATAAGCAATTAATCCTTATGTCCTGGAACTGAACTGTGTCTGGTCCATTTGTGTCCTCAAAGAGCACTCTAGATCTATAACAGGCGGTGTGATATGAGCTAAGATAGAATTTTTCAGTTCTCTGTAGTTAAGGATCTCATTACAAAAAGAAATGCCACTTGGGATTGTTGACAAATGGAATGATGCATCAAAAACATTTAGCACTGCGCCTCACCTGTACTAAATGTTCAAAAAATGTAAGCTGTTCTTCAAATATTATTAGCTATAAATATTCTACATAATAAAAAATATATGAGCATTACTATTTTCATTAACGAGTATGCATACTCATATTAGTTTTCTATTTTTATTTTCTATTGATTGTCATATTTCCTTGGTTTGGGGCTGCATCACTCCAATCTCTGTATCTATCTTCACACCACCTTGTCCTTCATATGTTTATCAAATATTCCTCTGCCTACCTCCTATAAGGACTCTTGCGATGACATTGAGAGCCCATCTGGATGATCCAAGATCATCTCTCCATCACAATATCCTTAATTTAAACACATCTGCAATGACTTTTTTCCACATAAAGTAATATTTATAGGTTTCAAGGGTTAGAACCTGATATCTTTGGGGAATATTTTTCAGCCTACCTACCAGAATGGTATAATGTAAAATTAAAATAATGGAGTAGGTGCCAGGGACCAGAATCTTGGCTAAGGTTCTGGTTCTGCCATTTACTTTCAAAGTAAACTTGGGTAATAAAACTGGCTGATGTTTGGTGAACGATTACTCTGTTTCCAGGCAAAAAAACAGTGTTTTATGAAGATTGTCTCATTTATACTCAAAACAACCACGTGAGATAGATATGGTTATTCTCATTATACTGATAAAGACACTGAATTGTACTCAACTTACAATTATTCAATACTCATAGAGTCAGTAATATTGTTGGAATTCAAACCCAGGTCTGTTGCATTCAAGTTCACAGTTGTAACCCCTGCACATAGCCACATTGCCTCTCCAGCACATAATTGTGCTAATTATTGATTCATCCATTTATAAAACAGTGTTAATACCTGTGTAACACACTCTGTAGGATACTGTAAAGTTCAATTGAAGAAATATATGTAAACTTTGTAAATTGTGACATCCTACCACAAGTGTAAAGTAGGATGTATTTTAGAAGAGCAGTTTCCAGTCTTTAGTCAATACAATTATCACAACATAAGCATTTGAAATAGGTTATCTCTTTGTTCTATAAACCAATGTTCTATCTCTGTTACTGACTCATATACAGGTCAGTTTGTGTTTCAGATCCCGAGATTTCCATTTGAGTCTGACTGTGGTACAGAATCTCAACCATATTAGAGTGGAGTCAGATTTTAAGCAACAACAACAACAAAAGTAACTTGTCTGTTCAAAAAGGATCTCTTCTTTGATAAGGTCCGTGCTACTTTTAGAAGGTCAAACCAATAAAACGCAATGTATGTCTCATTCTCACAAAAGACTGAATAAATGAAAGAAAGAATACATGTAGAAAATGGGGAATGTGTTCAATTTTGATTGGGGATGCAATTTCATCTGGGTGCCTTTGGTAAGATTTTGGCAGAACTAGGTGGTAGAAAGATCATTCATTAATTTGAGAATTATATTCAAGCAGTGAGACTTTGAGAAGGAGACATAGGAGAATACTTGAGCACCAATGTCCACCGATTAAGGAGAAAGTTTTTCCTGTGTACTGTTCAGATTATCAGGCCTGACTTCTAACAAAGACTTGCTAATGTTTAAAAAAGAAACACCTCAGGATGACATTTGGGTCCAACACTTATAAGTTGTATAAAGACTTCAATTAATTATTATTTGAGACCTAGTCTTGTGTCAGCCAGTGTTCTGGGTTATTTACATATGTTATCATATTTAACCTGAACTAATCCCTTAGGACAATATTATGGGCCCAAATACATATTTGTATTCAGTGGAGAAAGTGCCTATCTTTATAAGTATCCCCTTTGAAAAAAGGCTTTCAATGATTAATTATCTATCATTTATACTTATTGGTGCCTAGCCCAGTGATATTCACCTCCTTCATTAAGCTAGTAAGGGTGTCATCCTGTGATCCAAAACCTCTCATGTTTTTTTTTTTTTCCCTATCATTGCATTTTTTACCCTAGATTATTATTGTTTCTTTCTAGTGAGGGTAAGTCGAATTTATTCAATCTGTGCGTCTCTGGTGCCCATTGCCATGCCTGGCACTTAGAAGATTTTCAGTAAGAGAACCCACTTTGTTACAGCTTTGCCTAAAACTCTTCAATAGCACACATTATCCCTAGGATAAAGCTCCAACTCCTTTAACTGTTGTGAAAGGATCCTCACCACCCAGTTTATTTTACCCCTCTACCACACCTCTTGCCACTCCTTCCTTCACTCTAGCAACATGACACTTCTCGCTCTCTTTTACAAATCGAGACGCACACATTTTTGTCTGTATAGAACACAACTCAGTACTTTTTTGGGACTTAAGGGTCAGATAACTGGCTGAAGTAGTGAAAAGAAGGAAGCTAAACTTAGTCGTTAGCATTTGTATATAGGCAATTATTTGGTTTGTTTTTCAACTTGTCAGTACGTTGTCATGTAATCCAAATAGAACTTTAGAATTTGTAGTCAATATTTTTTGTTGTTTGACATCCTAATGATGTAATGGTAGAGATTATTTGATGCTTTGGAATAAAGAAAAAAGATGAAATGTCATCTGCTAAGTGCAGGAACAGCAAATATGCTGCATAGCTCACTTCATGGCTCACCTTGTGCCAAAGCCTACATTTCGGTGGGATCCTAGCTCTCTTTTTGCTTTGCTGTTGCTCCTGGATCAGTTGATAGGTTGCTAAATGAAATCACTACAAAAGTATTAAAGATGACTGTATTATGAAACCTATAAGCTTTATGTATCAAATAAGATTTGATTGAATAATTAAATTCAGGTTTTAAAGTATAGAGCTAAAAATAATTTCATATTTGATAATATCACAACTAACAAAGTAGATAATCTTAAAAACTTAGAAAGTTAAAAACATTCTAAAAATCAGCTAGGAAAATGCCAGTAACAAATATGATAAAGGTTAATAACTATTGTATACATGTCATATTTTTTAATGTAAAGTCCTTGTAAGTAAAAAAATCATTTAACACTAAAATTACAGAAAGGAAATGCAATTAATAAAATGTGAAAAAGTTCTATTGTATTAAAAATCAAATAAATACATTACAAATTATATCTTTTACACATTTTACCAATTAATGACAAAACGTGTTTAACATGCACATGATATTAGTGCAACTGTGATAAAACATTTATTTACTGCTGATTTCAATGAAAAAATGATTTTAATGATAGTTTTATTAATTTTCTTAATATAAAATATATATCTATTGACTAGAATATATGGAGAGGCAAAAAACTAACATAAAATTTAATAATCAATAGACCCTTGAATTAGTACCCTTAATTCAAGGGTAAATACCGTTTTTGACATTTCCAACACACAAATATGCACGTTTATTGTGAATGCATGTATTTATATATGAAGAAATATGTATATATGTGTGTGTGTGTATATGTATATATATATACATACTTATATATATGGTATATGTCTACATATACATTTATAGCTAAATATATATATTTACACACTTAAAAAGCATATACTTATATGCTTATATAAATAATATGTGGGTATATATACATATATATTTATGCATATTACATATTTAAATGTTATTATATTGGACATATTTTACCTGATTTCTGTATTTAACAATATTATCAAAAATTTTGTCTTTGTCACTAAATATTATTCTACCACATCAATTTAATGACTCTATATTATTCCATGGTAAGGATACATAGAATTCATGTCATTGTTATTTGATTTTATTTGATGTGGACCATGATATTCTGTTAAGCTGCAATTATTTTAAAGCTAGTAAGGTTAAGCAGCCTTTAACATGATTATCAGTAATTGGCACTGCTTTGTGAATGTCTTTTTCATATCCCCTTTACATTTTCTATCTTTTAGTTGTTGATCTGTAAGAACTCTCTCTCTGTTAAGGAAAGAATTTTCTTTTCCAATAAAATTTTACAAACATGGTCCCAAGTTTATTTACCTTTTTGCTTTGTGACTTCTCTTTTGATGTTACTGTTGTTGTTTTAATTATAGCAAAATCAATTAAATCAAGAGCTTTATACTTTCTGTCCTTGTTCCCTGGTTTAGAAAATTCTTTTCCACCAGAGACTATGCAAATTATTGCTTATGTTGTCTTGTAAGATATTTCGAGTTCATTTGCTCCACTTAAATATGTAATCAGTTTAGAATTTTAGTGTAAGGGTTGAAATAGGAGCTATTTTTTCTACTCTTATTTTATAAAAATGTTGAATCAAATTTGCACAGATCTTTTATAATGCAATCTGGCAATATTTAAAAATACATTAAAAACTTTTATAACCATTGTTATAATAGTTTATCTCAAGAAAAATATATTCAAAGCAAGGAAAAAGCTTGAGAGCTATCTAATTTCTGTTGCATAAATTACTAACAGTCTGCTACATGTTAACAACTGTGTTAAGGATGTAATCTCGTGTCATTAGCAGAAGAACTAGCTGAGATGGCAAACTGTATTATACACATTTTGCAGATGAGGAAATTGAGGCTCTAGAGGTTAAGCAGCTTCTATGATAGTAGTTTATAGTATTTATACTATGATTGCAACTATTAAATCCGGACATATCAGATCATTATAGGGTTAAAAACAATCAAGAATGAAAAAAGAGAGAGAAGAAAGAAAAGGAGAAGGAAGACAAAATGGAGGAAGGAGAGGAAGGAAGAAAGGAAGGTAGGCAGGAGAGAATATGTAAGGAAAAAAAGAAGAAAGGAGAAAAGGAAAGGGAAGCAAACAAGTACTAGAGGAAAAAATAACCATTCCATGAATTATGCAATCCAAATAATGCATAGGGACAATAGAGGTGCAAAAATGGTCATCTTTTTTAAATTATGCTATTTTGGGGGGAAACTGTTGTTACCCCATTTACAGTGTTCTGAAATATTGTCTCTTTATAATAATAGTTTAGAACAGGGAAAAGACCCTCCATATCCCCTTTATTTCCAAGTTAGCTAGCAGCTGGCTTTTTATTTTTAATCCTTTCTTTTAAAGAAGCATCCCCGTAACCTTCCTTTGTACTTCCCCCCAGCTCTGCTGTGATTCTTCCAGACAGTCTCAAGGGCAGCTGGAGCGAGAGTGGTTTCCAGACAGTTCGCTGAGTTCAATTGAGCCTGGCACATTCAGTGCATTGTTTTTTCTTTTTTCTTAACACCTGGATGCCAATTTTGTCCACACTTCCCTGATGTGCCTCATATGATAGCTGGGCTAAGGGAAAGAAAAACCAGGGCTGCCACCCGTCTGTGTGTTCCGGCAACGTGCGGGGCCTCATGGTCCGCATAATCGGAAGGCATGCTGGGCTGCCGCACAAGGAGGGGGCCAAAGAGGTGGGAGGTCTGAGGCTTATAGTTGCAACACCTAGTTCGGCTCCGAAGGGAGGGATAATGATGCTCTAAGATTAGGGCCATGTGTGCAACACACAATAGAGAATGAACCAATTACGGGGTGCTTTGGTCCGTTATAATTGAAGTAAGTGTGGTTTAGAGACTAAATTACTTTGATAATTATACCTCGTTTCTTTACCTCGCTAGCTCCCCCATGTTTGCTCCAGTAAAATTCCGTGCTAGCTCCATAAAGACACAAATCCCACTGTATTCTAGTTACTGGTTCTTTGCCAATCACCCACTTCCCCCAGACTCACCTCAAAGTGAGCATAGAGACATTTTTTTATTACATTTTTTTAGCTCTCAGAGACTAAAATACTCTAGTGCGTAATACATCCTCAATAAATATTTATTAGTTAAAATAATTTAAATGTGAATTTCTGAAGTGTTTTTAATTTTATTGGGGTTGATAGGGGATGATAGCCTAATTAAGGTTGTAGAAGACATATCTGAATGCAAATAATCACTATATCTTAAAGCCTTCTGCCCCACAGAAACCAGACAGCACAAAATTGAAAATATTAGATCTAATTAGAGATGTTTTTCTCTAATTTCCTCAGGGTATGAAAAGCCATTTAAAATTACTTATTTTTCTTATTTCTAATATTTTTCTTTAATTTGTTAAAATACGTTCACAATATCAACCCCTATTCCCCAAACAAACAATGACCAATTTTAGAAGAAAAAACAAAAACATCATTCAGGGTGGGAAAGAACTCTGATAGTTTCCACAACTGGATTCTTCCTTCCTGGTAAGGTTTACTAAATTTTGTAATGATCAACACATATTAATTGTTCTGTTTTTCAATTTTGATATACTTTTTCCTTTCCCAAACTGTATCTTAGCAAATATACATGTATATCGTGTGTGTGTTTGTATATCCTAGTGATTTTAATTTAAGAACACCCCATATAATAATATAATATTGGGGCCAAACCACTAAAGCCATGCTACATATTTTTGGATGACTAATACTACAATCAGGTATGTTTCCTTTGCCATGTACATTTGCCAAGTTAGGTAGTAGACAATGCTCTGCCAAGGAAAAACCTTTCCCCACCAGACTGTTTTCTATAAAGGTCAAAGTAGTCATAGATAGATTAATTCAGTAAAATTATTAACTCCAAAATTATTAACCCCCAAAATTATTAACTCATAAAAATCAATTCTAAGTAAGAAAATTAAAGTGGCTTCATGATACATCGTTTTCCTATATGAATATTTTCAAATATCTTTCTCTTATTTCCACATTCAAGAACATATTGAGACACAGCCCTGTGGCATAGTGGTTGAGTTTGCGCGTTCTGCTTTGGTGGCCTGGGGTTCGCGGGGTTCGCTCCCTGGCACAGACCTACACACTGCTCATCAAACCACGTTGTTGTGGAGTCCCATATACAAAATAGAGGAAGATTGGCACAGATGTTAGCTCAGGGACAATCTTCCTCAAGCAAAAGGAGGAAGATTGGCAACAGGTGTTAGCTCAGGGCCAATTTTCCTCACCAAAAAGAAAAGAACATATTGAACAGTTTGCATTGAGAAATACATTAGATATTGGAGATAAAAGACACATTTCCTCCTCTCAAAGAATTCACAGCCTAGTAAGAAAGACAGACTTAGTAGTACAAGATCATATGCTAAATGTTGTAACGCAAGTCACATAGTTAATGTGTTGTTGGAGGACACATCTGGAAAGTCTTCCAAGACTAAGGGACAAGTGAGTTAATCTTGAAAGTGCTATAGGATTTAACTAGGTATAAATGAGGGATAGCATATTCTAAAGAGACAGAGTAGGCCAGAAAGTCCTGAGAGAACAGAGCACATTTAAAGAAAATCCAGTAAGGATTCTATAGAGATAGGTAGGAGCTGGATCAAGAAGGACCTTATATTAAAGCTTGAACTTTAACATGTAGATTTATCAACACTGAGACATAATGATAACCTGGTCTAAGGCAGTGGAAAAGCCTAATACCATGCTTGGCACACAGTTGTTGAATATATAACTGCTCTGTGAATAAATGGTTGAAAAGTTGGGATAGAGACAGGGAAATATTAAAAAGAAATAGAAATTAGAAATATAGATTTGATAGACCTTAAGGAGACTTTGAATATGGGGGCTGATTCCCAAATTTCTTATTTGTATGACTATATTTATTGAGGTGCACTGGAATTAATTAGTTTAGCAAACTAGTGAGAGGAACAAATATGCAGAGACAGATGATTTTAATGTCATGCTTATTGAATTTGACATGTCTTTGTTACTTACAGGAAGCTGATTATATAAATTGAAATTGGGAGACATCTGCATTTAGGAGGCAGATATTTCAAATCCTGGATATGGATAACATTGTGCAGGGTGAGAAGTTAGTATAACCAAAGAAAGGGGCTGAGTATAGAACTGTCAGTTAAAACAGTATTTAAACGGATGGAGAAGGGCATATCTATAAAGATTCACCATTTCTCATTAGAAAGAGCAACCAGAGAAGTATGACCACAAGCCAAGTGAAATAGCGTTGAGTGTTAAAATAAGAAGAGAATCCCAGAAGGAGGGAAATTATTTAAAATGTCACATACCTAAGATATTCAGTTGAAATTAATTCACAGGGTCTTGAAAACCAGTAGGGATCCCTGATTTATGGGACTAGGAGGAAGAAAGCAAGAATGGGTGTGTGCACAGAGAAGCTTGGGTATGAGAGGGTTAGTAAAGGGCAGAGAATTTAGCTGTGCCACTTTCTATTTGAGGTAGGAAATCATGTGTTGAGATGGAGGGAGATGGAAGTTAGGTAGGGGCATAGGGTAAAGTTGGAAATTGTAGAGTGAGATGACCAGGGACAAATAAAGGAAGCCCTGCTTGGTTCTAAAGGCTCAGGCCCTATTGGAGACAAAATAGGACGACATAAAGTAACTCAAAAGGATCAAAAGGATTATGCTACTTGAATGACGTGGCTCTTTTCTGTAAGTACTGACTTTTTTAAATGGTCTGTGAGTATTCAGGCTGTCCCAGAAATATGGTACAAACTTACTTTTCTACACTAAAATCCACTGATCACAATTTGAAAAGGTGGCTCCGAGAGATGAGGATATTTTTTAAAATATACATAAAGTATCACCTTCATTTGCTCAGAAAACAACATTCCCTAGGATCATTGAGATAATACGATACAAGATCATTTGGTTACTTCTCCCTTTTCCAAGAGATCATGGTGCAGCTTGTTCATACTTCTCACAGTAGCCCTCTGCATTACCTACTGCGTTACTTTGCAATTAAACATTTGCCAAATGAATCAATATTTGCAATTATCAACTGGCTGTGAAATAAAACAAGCAACATTGTCTAGGATCCAATAAAACAAAAGTTTGGTTAACTAAAAAGTAATTTATATTGTTTTAGCTGCTTCAATAAGTTGGGACTGCCTACTAAGACCTGAGTATGAATGAAAATTTAGAGACTGAAGAATGTAGGCATGAGTGAAAATAGTCAATAAATATGCACATACGTCTCTATGATTTGGCAAAGTCCCATGAAGAAGAAATCCAGTTATTTATTCACCACTCTTCTCCAAATACAGAAACTGGAATGATCATATTTTGAGCCAGTCAAGGTCAAAAACTTTTCTGCATCATTCTAACTAGCTCCTTATGCACTCTGATGACTTGAATAAGAGCTATATTAGGGAAAATTAGAAAGATTTTAGAACTTCTACTGTAAGCGTCTCAGGATAAATATGTATTTTTATTTGCACTGTAAAATGGGATGGAAAAATCCAAATTATAGTTAAGCAAAATCTCTTCCTTCAGTAATGGAATGAGGTTTGCAGACCTTAAAGTCTCAGTGAATTGTGTATTCTCCCTACTAATCTGTCTTGTTTAATCAGCTAGAACTCCTATAAACACTTGAAGGCTAGAGATTTGTGATATTTAATTGTCATGAGACAATCAGGAAATGGCCTTAGAGCAAGTCATAAAGTAAGTATTATCTCAAATTTGGAACTAACACATATAATAAAAAGAAGTTTAAAAAGCTATAGCTGAAACTTGAAGCTATTTGATAATTCATGAACTCTTTTGAAAAAGGGATTCTCAGGCAATATCCTTTTATTACATACCAAAAAGAAAACTGAAAAAAACAATAAAGGAATGAAAGCTTACCTTTGCTTTTCTTTCTCACACTTTTATGTTTTTCCAGAAATACTACAGAACTATGTAGGAAATTAAATGTTAAAGGAAATTCAAGATTTTGTGGAAGTTTCTTAAAGTGATTTTTTTTATTATATAAGATGTAATCTAAATGTGGTTTTTTTTTTGCATGTATCACTTTGTCTCTACACACAGAAACATGCACAGAGAGAAAGCATAAATATACCTCTGTTTAAAATATTTAATTCCATATGATCTATAGTGTATCCTGCATCACAAGAAGGCAAGACTAAAACTCCACATTTTTCCTTTATAAAATATAAATCATAAGCAGGAAGAAGTGCGTTTAATTTAGTGTACTAAAATCAACCTTGTGTTTGTTAAAATTAAAAAGACCACTCACACTAGGGTCTGGTTTTAAGCACAGAACTTAGGTTATGTGAGAAGTGATAAGCACTAGACAGTTAGGTGGAAAATTTGTTTATTTATTTGTGCACAAATAGACTTGCAATCACATTTCATCTTATAAAAGGGAAAGTCTGTGTGA
Organism: Diceros bicornis minor; assembly: GCF_020826845.1. Classification (NCBI taxonomy): domain Eukaryota; kingdom Metazoa; phylum Chordata; class Mammalia; order Perissodactyla; family Rhinocerotidae; genus Diceros; species Diceros bicornis. The sequence continues at coordinate 42,428,534 of NC_080746.1, forward strand.
TGTAATAGAATCTCATTTTGGCACAAGGCAGATTCAAAGGTGGGTTTATAAGGTTTGGATAGGGTTAAGGGAAACCAAAAGGGAATGTAGAAATGCCCTGGGCGTAGCCACAGGGAGAGCCTTTTCCTTCCCTAGACTTGAAGTGGCAGGGGTGGGAGCAGTTGCTGGGTTTGTGGTTTTAATCATGGGAAAGGGCAACCCAATAAGTAGTGTGGCATTTACTAAAAGAGTGCAGCCACTGCTAATTTAAGGCCCAACAGATATGTAGTCCGAGGAAAAATGTTCCATGTTTAATGTCCTTCCATCCTCTGATCTCCTGCCTATATACCTTACATTGTCGTACTGAAGACTGGATAACAAGTTAGCTGTGATACAATTCATTAGGATGAGCTTCCGGGTCATAGAGCATGATTAAGTATGGCAAGCAGATCTCAAGAGGCAAATGAGAATATCCAGCCTTGGAATGGACTGAAATTATGTCTCTCTTTTTTATCACATTTTTTCCTCCCTTTCCAAACCAATGCCTAACCATCTTCAGTGCTCAATATATATTTGTTGAATATATGAATGTCCAGAAACTTATTTTCTCCATCACATAAGTCATAATTATTTTGGTGTACATGGAAGAAAGCTCTAGTTATTAAATGGGCTATCCAAACTAACATCAATTCTTGGGTATTTATAACCCATTTTTTGTAGGATTACCTCAAAAAAATCTGCTATGCTATAATTCATTTTATTCCATTTGGAAAGGGTATCATAATACCTTTATTCTCTTTTACCTTTTTTTTATGTTCTCCATATGGCTATTTTCTGAAGGTTTACTTATTCTTTTAGTATGCTTCTGCTTTGCTTTGGAAAGGTTCAGATTTACTTAATTTGGAAGAATTTCTTTCCACCAGGATTTCTCGTAGTAGGATTTAATACCTTATTCTTTATTATCTTAAATCTATTCATTTCATAGATGCTTACTCTTTTACACATAGAGTTTATATTACATACTTTTACTCAAATTTAGGACTATCTCATAAATATGTATGTGATCATAATTTTATAAATAAATTCCCAGTAAACAATATAGGTACACGATTGAAGTGTTTCTATTTTGTATTTGTGTCTATAGTTGGTTGAAACAAAAGAGACTGAATGCCTGATAATGTGTTATGAGAGTTTCCTACTCTTTCTATAAAAACAAAGATATGAAAGAAAGAAAATATCAGATATTACAAGTGGTTAATTTGTGCCTTTCTTAAAAGACCACAGAAATACTAAAACAATATGAGAACTTATTATCAGGAAATGATTCTTAATGAAAATTCCAGATAATATTTCCATACTTGACCTTCTGAACTCTTGAGTCAATTTAATTTTCTGGCTGAATTCAACATGAATTGAAGATTTGCCAAATCCTATGGAATATAATAACTTAATGGATTGTTTGTACTCTAATGGAGAGTTGTTCTTAACCTGAGGTCTATGGGTCCTTAGTGATCTCTGGGCTTCAATGGGTTTGGGCAACCTATTGAAATTGTATCAATATTTTGCGTAAATTTTTGCACATATATACAAATCCTTAAAGGCTGGTCCTAAAGGAACAGCCAGGTTAAAAGTGAGAGAAAAGTTTTCTAAAAAAGGAAGAATGTGAGAAAGTCTATGAGAGGATAAAAGTTTTTCTTGATGTTTTTGAGGAACTGAATTGAAGCTAGATTTTCTCTAGTACAGTGAGCTTGGTAGGAAAGAGGGAGAGTGAAACCACTCAAAGATGAAGATATAGGGGCCGGCCCGGTGGCTTAGCGGTTAAGTGCGCAGCTCTGCTACTGGCGGCCCTAGTTCAGATCCCGGGCGCGCACTGACGCACCGCTTCTCCGACCATGCTGAGGCTTTGTCCCACATACAGCAACTAGAAGGATGTGCAACTATGACATACAGCTATCTACTGGGGCTTTGGGGGAAAAAAAAAAAGGAGGAGGATTGGCAATAGATGTTAGCTCAGAGCCCGTCTTCCTCAGCAAATAGAGGAGGATTGGCATGGATGTTAGCTCAGGGCTGATCTTCCTCACAAAAAAAAAAAAAAAAGATGAAGACATAGGCAGGTGTACCATTATGAGGGCCATTAGAGGACATTGGGTAAGTACTTCATATTTTCTGAACCACTACCACGTTCTTTACAAACACAACTGGTTTATTTCTTATAGCAATCTTTTGAAGTAAGTGTTATTCTTCTGATTTTAGAGGTGAGTAAACAAAAGCCTGTCCAAGGTCACACATTTAGTCAGTGGCAGAAGTAGAATTCAAAAACCAGCTTTTTGAGTCAAATGATGCATCTGCTCTTGGGCCCTACACTGTGCTAAAGGATAGTGGCCTTATTTATTTATTTTTTGCCTAATAAATTGACCTTATATGATACAAGAGAAGCCATCTGTTTATTTTTCCATTTAATACATGAATACTTTGTGCCCTACACAGTTTAAAAGTGGGTTTCTAAAATCTGTATCAGGGGATAATTATACCTAACGTGTTGTGGAAAAATATATTATGGTGTGATTAGGGATCAAGAATACTTTTTTCCTATTTCTCACTTTTTCATTCCCTTTATCTTTTCTCTGCTGATGGAAATGCCCTGGCCTTTTGAATATTCACTAATAACTTCATCTTAGGGGAAACTTGCCATATTCCAGTTACCTGAAAAAGTTCAATTGCTCCCTATAGAATATGAATTTTCAAGCAGCAATTAATTTGTCAGATAGATTTAGCCAAATACATATTAAAATACTTCAAAGTCATAATAAGAACATAAATTTGTATTTGCAATATACTTTAAAAACTGAACATTCCTTGTTAGATTTATTTTTTTGTCCTTATTGGTGAAATCTGGTAGAAAAAAAAACAGAAGACATAGAAATTATTAAAATATTTCAGCATCACTTTCACAGCCAAACCAAGGATTACACTTTATAGTTGAGAAAGTTAACCACGTGCCTTCAATGTTTAATGGAACTTTTAATTCAGTGCAAAAGGTAAACGAATAAAATATAAAGAATTGCATTGTCAATTTGACTGTTTTTTCCTATGTAATATAGAACAATTATTTAAAAGACAGTTGTGTCTATTTTTCCATATGTCATGAGACTTTCCAGCAAGATGGTCTGTGAAACTTGAAATTATAATGAAGAATATGACATTTCCTGACAGAAATGCATAAATTAGGCAACATAATAGAGAAACAAGCACAGGATTTGCAGAAGAAAGACTTCAATTTAGGTCTCTTTTCTGCTTCTAAATTTCTGTGTCATCTTGAGCATATCTCACAGTCTATGAGCTATAATTTCCTCATTTGTAAAACGAGTGAGTTGGTCTAGGTCGATGATTTTATCAGTTAGGGTTCCCCTAGAGAAACAGAACCAGTAGGTATATATACATATACACATATACAGAGATTTACTGCAAGGAATTAGAGGACTGTGGAGGCTGGCTAGACAGGTCCAAAATCTTTAAGGCAGGCCATTGAGAAGGGCAGGCTGGAATTCTTGGGCAGGAGCTGAAGCTGAAGTCTGTAAGCAGAATTTCCTTTTCTTAGGGAACCACTTCTGCTTTCAAGGCCTTTCAACTGATTGAATTGAGCCCACTTAGATTACCTAGGATAATCTCTTTTACTTAACGTCAACTGATTACTGACATTAATCACATCTACGAAACATCTTCACAGCAACACCTGGATTAATGTTTGACTGAATAACTGAATCTATAGCATAGCCAAGTTAACACATAAATTTGGCCAGCGCAGTGATATCAAACTTTCTGGATTTTGAGGTTTAGTAAAACTTAAATAAAAAAGGAGAGGGGGTAATGTTGATAGGTTGGTTTAATCTTATTTTGCCATAGAAATCTACCTTATTTGATTTAAAAAGCTATTTATTCATTTAATGCATACTTGTTAAACAAATATTAATAGCAAATAGTTATTTAAATGGAGTATATTTAGTTTTTTTTTCCTCCCCAAAGCCCCAGTACAGAGTTGTATATTCTAGTTGTAAGTCCTAGTTCTTCTGTGTGAGCTGCTGCCGCAGCATGGCTACTGACAGATGAATGGTACAGTTCTGCGCCTGGGAACCGAACCCAGGCTGCCGAAGCAGAGCATGCCAAACTTTAACCACTAGGCCATCAAGGTTGGCTCTATGTTTAGTTTTTTGAAAAAACAAACTTTCCTTATTTTTCTCATTTTACTTCTATTGTCATGGAACAGCGCTAGTTTGTGAGGTTTGGGAACCGTTGAATGACATCATCTCTATTATCTCTTCCAACTCTAACATTCTCTGAGTCTATGAAACCAATCAAATGACAAACGATTGCTACATAGATGAGGTTCCAGTTTTCAGTGTGGAACAGTTAAATATAAAAGGCACTATCTTAGTAACATTATCATAATGTGCTTATTAACATGTGTTATAGAGTCATCAGCTAGAGTGACCTTCAGCAATTAAACTCATCTCTCTGTGCCTCAGTTTTCTCTTGCAAAATGAAAGCAATAATACTTCAGAGGATTGTTCCAAGGATTAAAAATGTTAAGATGTTTAGCACGTTCATGGAAAGCGTTTACTAAATTTTGGCTGTTATTTGTTGCTACTTTTGTTTCTATGTGTCTTGCCTCAATTAGTTTTAGATGATCATCTACTAGCCTGCAGCAAGTACTGCCACTTATACCAAAGGAAAACGTAACCAAAATAAATATTCTGCCTTAGGACATTGAGTTTTTAGAGACACCATACTAGTATTTTTAAAAAAGTTAATCCTGCCCACGGCCGTTTCAGAAAGCTTTATTATCTGTATTTTATAGATTAGAACACTAAGGGGCAAACATTTCAAGTAACTAGTTCAAGATTGTAAAACTAATTAGGTACAGGATGTCATTTCAATCCTGGTCTTCCAGCTCCAAATATTTTATTATCTCTCAATATATTGTTGATTCTGAACACTTTTGTCTAAAATAGCTTTAGTAACCAAATACTTAACAACCTCCCTCCTTCCTCCGTCTTTTTTCCTCCATTTTTAAAATGGTCATGGGTTTCAATGAGGTTGCAGCTTGTGTTGGATGAATTCAGCTGGGGAGGACTACTGGTCAGAAGGGAAGGCATTCCCAATGTCCAGTCAAAACCAGAGTCGAACTTCTTTTCAGTCTTTTTTCCATACATCTCTGCCTTTCATCTTTTGCTCACTTTTTTTTCTTATGTCCTTCTTACCTGTTGGTTATCATACTTCCAGTAGCATATACAAGTGTGGCAGATGTGAGAGATCTTACCTATCATAACACTGAAAATTCAGAGAAATGGAAAATAAATAATCTTTAATTTATTGGCTCTTTCCTTTTTTTAAAAAAAAAACCTAAAATGTAATAAACCAATTATTCACTTTGGAAGGCTGTTACTTCAAATACCACATGACTATGCGGTACTATAAATATGCTTAATAAACTCTCAATTCCTTTGCAGTTTAGAGGTATATTTTTTAAGAACTCTGTGGTCTTTTGCACTGAACTCAATGTGCAAGAAGGCATTTTGAGCTCCCTGAAACATTTATCCAATCCAATTTGTTGTTCAGCCACACAGAAGAGAAGACTTAAGTTTAGAAAAATTAACTTAGTACATTTAACTCGGAGGGCATGTCTAAGTCACATATTTTCACTTTCAAGTTGATAAGTCAACTCAAGTCATTGATTTTGACAGATGGTCAAGACTTTTCAAAATGTTATTCAAAGGATAAAATATTTATTTTCACTCAAAATTGATTCTAAAATAATGCAAAGGAATATGAAATCACTTTACCTGCAGAGACAATCTACTACTACTTTGATATGTTGTGTACAGTTTCTGCCAAGATTTTTCTACTTTAATACAAATTAATTTCAAAGTGCTGAAAAATTTTAAAATGATGCCTGCACTGTATCAGACATATTAGGACAGAGGAATAGATAGGGCCTTTAAGATTCATCTGGCCCGAGTGTTCCATATAGCAGCTTACAGAATGCTGGCATCAGACTGGCTGCAGCGGAATTACCTAACTGACCTTGTTAAAAACAGATCCCAGAGCCCTATACCGGTACTACTGAGTCAGAACCTCCCAGGGTTGTACCCTAGAATCACTGTTTTAAACACATCCTGAGGATGATTCTTATGCCAGGTTTGGCAACCATACATCAAGTCCATCTCCTGTAGGACATAGAAATCATCTCACAAAGAGAAGACATGATTCTGTTTTTAGAAATAATACTTGTCAAAAGTGCTTATATTTTGTAACTTATGGATTTCATTTTTTTATATTTCTTTGACTATAAGAATAATAATTTCTTTATAGTTTTCTTATGACACATGCATTATATATACATGTATCTATAGAGAGAGAGAATGAGGGAAGATTATACAAATCAGTTTATCTTATAGTGCATGAAATTGCTGAGAGGTGATTCTGAGCCCAGTACCTATACAAGTCTCAGTTATTTTCACTTCTTTTTCTAACAACTCTTCTTACCTAGACTGCTTCCTCTCCTTTCCACTCCCGTTCTCCTCCTGTCCCCATCCTCTTCACTCTAGCTCCAGAAAAAAGGTCATTTCCTGTTGCTTAGGTATAGCCCTCTCTTCACTTCACATTACAACACATTCAATACTGGAATAGTTTTACCACTTTCTCATGTATCAATCTTTTATCTACTTATTATTATGTACAATCCCTACAGAGTCTATATTTTCTTCTTTCTATACATGCATTTTAGCTTATTGAGCTAAAATGTACAAACAATAAAATGCACAGTTTTTAAGTGTATGCTTAGATGAGCTTGGACAATTACATATATCCAAGTTACCACTATCTAAAAAAAAAAAAAAAGATATAGAAAGGCAAAAGTACTAAAGTAGCAGTCATCCAAAAGAGAAATGTGAAATGGGAATGAAATTAGGTATAAGTATATTTTTCCAGCTCTGATTTTAATTTTGGTGACAACAAACTCAATCTGCCACATGGAAAATTTTGACAAATGGTAAAAGTCTTAGGGAGCCATTTGTGTTGAAAGACAAACACACACATTTCTTGGCCAGGCCAAGAATGGATAATGGTAATACTAGTGGCTAGGGAACTATCCTTCCGGTATTGTATTTTCGTTAGCTCAGTATTTTTGGTGTTTGCATTCCTGTAGTTGTGTGGAGCATTGATGCTTTTTCAATTAGCTCTCACTGTTTGGAAAAGGCCACTTTGTACAATTTAACTACTGTAAGACATTTTAAGTAGTTAACAAAAGGAGGTGAGAAAAAGGATAGGATGGCTCCTTATAGCAATAAATATTAACTTCCTCCCAGTTTTAAGCTTTATCATTCATCATTCCTGTGTGCAGAATTTTGGCAAGGCTTAGCAATTTTTACACAGATACTTTACACAGTAAACGTAATACTATATATTGCAAACTATCTTATATGAGCTTAAGTTGATTCAACTTGGTGGGCAAAGTGGTAGTTTTACTTTGGAAACATCTTGAGCACAAACTACACAGAAGGAAAGAAATGATAAAACATTTAAGTTTAAATTAATTCACTGAGCCAATAAGAGCTACCAATGTAATAGTCCCGGGTTAGCAGACTATGGCGTAGGGGCCAAATGCAGCCTGATACTTGTTTTTGTAAATAAAGTTTTATTGGAAAACAGCCATATTCATTTGTTTATGCCTTGCATAGGGCTGCTTTTGCACTACAATGGCAATATTGAGTAGCTATGACAAAGACTATCTGGCCCCAAAGCCTAAAACATTTACTATCTAGACCTTTAAAGAAAAGTTTTCCAAGCTTAGTAATAGTTCAATATTCTCACTTTATGTCAAATGGCACTAGATGCTTAGATAACATCTGCTAAAAGTTTTCCACGGCCTCCGCATATTGTTACACGGCTCAGAAGTGAAACAACCTCTCTCATTTTTTGCACTAAGACAGCCATCATCTAACAGGTAACTAAACAACCTGAAAGAGTGAATCATCTTTCAAAAGGCCTATTTTCACCTCCCTCTATGTGTGATCGTACTGAATCTGGGGCAGTGATAAAGAATAAAGAATTGGGTCAGAGATAGTTGACAGTGTTTGAAATGAAAGTCTGTGCTAGGTGGGAGTTCAGCAGACACATGGAAATTTCAGTCTTCACAGATCCCCCCAACCTCAAAAATAGAGTTTGGATAGAGCAATACATTAGGCACAGGTAGATACAGGAAGCTGGGATAGAAAGCACTTCAGGAATTGTACATCCAGGTCAAAATAAAAGGAACTAAAGGAAGGCAATGCAGGGAGCTAAACATTCGGAGAGGAAACCAAGAAATAAGAGCTCATGGACACAAAGTGCAAGAGAGAACGGAAGAAGAAATAGACGGAGGCCCCAGAGCAGAGTAATCTTGTTACTCAGTTTCCCTTTTTGAAAAGGCCAAATCAGGAGCTTAGCATGGCAAGCCTGTGTGCTGATCAGGAATTTTCCAAACAGCATCCTTTCCTTGCCCTGCTCCCATCACACATTGCACCCTCTCCCCACTCAGCTGGAAGCTCCTTCATACCCTGACTGTTGTAATCCTTACTTTCTTTCACCATTCTTAGAACTAATGTCCTTTGAATTAATCAGTCATTTGAAACCACTTCTTCGACCCGGCTCCGGTCGAATCAGAATGACATTTGGTGTCTTTGCTCTGGTTTGTTTTGGATCTTCTTCTACTCAGTATTCTGACTTGAATTCAGTCAGAGATGATGAGGACAATTCTTGTTTTTTGCCCTTTATTTTTCCATACTCACTTCATATATAATAGAGCTGTAATTCTTAGTTCTAACAGGCCCCATGTCCTTCTTTAGTAACTTTATGATATAGAGTCCCCTTTAGTATCCCAATAGAATTCACAAAGAATATTAAACACTTGTTCCTATTACTTAAAAATCAATGTAATGTCCTAAAAGTAATTGACAAAAGTAATAAAAATTATGATTATAATTGTCATTCAATATGTAAATGCTTTGGCATAGCTACACTAGAAAATGTAATGAAATGCTTGTTCCTATAGATAGAATGAATATTAATGAATCAGCCATAAATTCAAATTGATGGTTGTGTTGATGATTCAAATACCTCAAATTGGCATAGCTACCCATGCTGAGATTTTTCTAAAAGTGAATAACTCATGTTAAAATGCCAAACAATAAAATATAATACTCCATTTATTTATATCATATTATATTCCTGGAGAATTTAACAAACATTAAAATTAAGAAAAATTAGTGTGGGTTTAAAGGTTGTATAGAGAGATGTTTTAATATCAAATATCTATGACACTTTTTGTGCATTAATAAATATGCACAAATATATTTGAAAGTGCCATGGAATGCAGTATGATGTTTTGATAAATTTGATATTCCGAGAGTACTGTAGGGATACTAACACCCTTGCCTATTACTTCCCCACCCTTTACAGTGGTGCGATCCTCACAACAAAAGAATACCCTAAAAACCTTGTGCCCCATTAAGGTAGAATAAGGAGCAAAGAACATGGATTCCCTGCCCAGCTTTCTTGTTGCCTGCTCCTACCATCATGTTGTAGTTTGGAGTCCTAACTAAAAGAAGTTCACACTGTAAAATATAAGAATCCTGGGAAAATTCCAGACGTACACTATTTCTGACACAATCTATTTCTAAGGCTTAAATTTAATAGAGACTAAAGGCGAAAACAGGAGAGGGGTTAATTATGACTGGAGGGAACACATCAGTGAGAAAAAGGACAGGTCTGGGACATGGGGTGGCATGGTCATATGGATATATAGCTGAGTATTTCATGCACATAATACTGAGTTCAACAATAGGCTTAGAGTAGGTGCTCAATAAGTACTCATTGATAATTTACATCAGTGATTTTAGATAAAAGAAACAGAATCATTGTTGACAACTTCATTGGTTTGTGTTTAGAGTTTTTGTTGAAAACATTGATAATGATACCAAGAGTCCAAGAACAACTAATGCATTTTCCAGGGGATGATGATAATCATATTTATAAATTTGCCTTTTGTTTAAATTCAATTAGAAAGCAAATTTAAGTTTATTTCTGCTTCATGCCTGAAGCACAGGTGTGGTCAGTAAAAAGTGAGGTTCCGGAGATAAAATACAAAATGGTGAAATTCTAACATACTTGTAAAAATTCAAGAGGATTTTATTTATTAATCTATATTTGAAACGTGAAATAAAAGTAGACAATCAATAATGATATGTTATGATTGTTTATCAATAACATAGACATAACAGGGAAAAGCAAATGACATGTGAATTGGAAACTGAAACAGATAATTCATGAATTTATCATATTTTTATCTAGAGAGAGATCTATAGGAAAACTGATCAATCTTTAGAATTCTTCTTCTATTTTCCTCCTACTTTTATCCTTCTCCTTACCACACATGCTAGATCCATAATATTCCTTTTTTCTTAATAACTTTGTAGGAAATATTTTTTTAATCTGCCAGCCTTGCTATCAATTTCAAGATTTATAATTTCTCTCATAGTATGAAGTAATCTCAAAAATGTTTTAAAATTTCAAACAAAGAAACATCATATTGAAATCTTAGGGATTATCAGAGATTGTGAGCTTTAGTTTTCAATGCCAGTCACTACTCTTCCAAAAAGATAATACTCAAGGGAATGTGGCAAGTTAATAGGTGAAAGGGACATGCACCATGGAAAACCATGTGGTAGACATCGTGCCACACCTCCTCTATCTCTGCTGTGGAGTAGCAGAGGGTTGTGCAAGAAATGGACATAAGCAGAAATAGAAGCTAATCCTGAATCTTTCAGTCAGAACTGGGAGAAATCACTTAACACAAATATCCATTTTCTTGTTTTTAAAATGACAAAATGCTTTTTTTCTCCCAACAAATAAAGTAACTAGAAGTCTTTAAATAAGACTTTTGAGTCTTATTTTATTAATAAAGTATTATTTTTCTTCTAAGAATAATGATTCTGGGGCTGTTATCCTCCGAGCCATTATCCATCAGGAAAGGAGAAAGCATTCATAATGGTTGCCTTTATTTCAAATGATTTATTGTTAATGCTGAATATATTTCTTAATGATTCCAAGCTTGAGCAGTGCTGTGAAACCACAAAACTTGATGTCTGAGGTTTATTTTTCCATTCAGATAAAATTTCAAGTAGGCTACAAGAAATTAAAGTGTGGGGAGAGCCTTTCTTCCCATTTAGACCTTTTACAAACTTTTAAAAATATATCACTCTCTCTCCAACATGAAATAGTCTCCAGCTGGGAAACTGTGTTATAGTGAAGCAGCAAGGACTGAGTCAGGTTGAAAATCTTGTCTGCAGAAATCACCTAGGAACTTTATAAGGCAAAGCACAGGAAGGACATTTACACTAGAAAATACTGGCTTTTGGATGGAACTGACTATTACCAGGCAGAATGACATGGAAGTTGGATATGAGAGAGACAGAAGCTAAAATTCTCAATAAAATTGCAAAGAAAAAAGCTAATAAAAATAGGAAAATTAAAAAGAAAAACAGAAGAGATCTGGAAATTTATGGATCTAAACATGTAACTGGCTGGCTCCTGGACATTGCTTTCTTATAAAACACTTCACTATGGTCCATGGATATCAGGCACAACACAGGATTCTCAGGCTATGTTTACTGTTTTTGTACCTTCTCCAGTCCCAGGGCCCAACTGTCCGTAGCTCACCAAACTCACATGAAGCATCTTCTTATATTTTGCTGTGCAGTAAATTAACTTGGGTTGACAAAGATTTCTCAAGCAGCTACTCTATTAGATAACTGTCATTTTTATATTTTTCCTCCCCCTTCCACAAACATATACATATCGTTTTTTACGTTTGGCTTCATTTTGAATCAATTTGAAAGCTAAAATAGAAGATCCAAGTTTGGGAGAAATGAAAGGAGAGTATGTTTTTAAGAAGATTTAGAGAAAGAAATCTGACCTTAATTCCTCCATGTGTTTTTCACACAATATAAAAGGGAGCAAAATATTTTTTTAATGTGAATCTTCGTGCCAGGTATTAAAAAGGATCTCAAAATCACCATTATGAAGACCAATGTTACTGGCTTTCAGGATTAGTGATATTTAGTTGTACTGATTTAGATTTCACATCACCAATAGGAGACTAAACTGGAAGTTACAAAATATGTACCAGTGAATATTCAGCAACAATCTTCTCTTCTGTAAAGAACACTGCATATAAAGGCGCTGACCCGAAAGATGGCATACATCGGCTCTGTCATTCATTCTCTCAAAAAATAACAGAGCAATATCGAATAAGTCTCTTTCCTTGATTGGCTGATTTTAATATTCCCTTCAGCTCCTACTTTCTTCATTACCTGTTATAGCTTATTATATGAATATGAACACATTTCTGTACAATAGATGTGACCTCTATTATATTGGAAGACCTAAGAACTAGACTCATGTGTTCTCTCCCCAGTAGTATGGAATTAGTCACATTAAGAAATGCAGGTGTAGGTGATGTCAGTGAAAATGGTAGAGTAGGGAACTCTGGGGGTCCATTCCTCCCCAGAAACACTGAAAGATCTGGCAAAAACTGTCAGAATCAATCTTACTGGAACTCAGAGAGATAGTCGAAAGTTTAGAGCAACCAAGCAAACATTTAATTAAAAGACAGACAACGTAAACATGGTAGAAGATCTTTGTGGCATTTGAACTGACCCTAGCCCTATCCCTCTCCCCAGTACAGTGGAGGTCTTGAAGACAGCAGCTCGCATTCTTGATGCAGATATCTGATTTATAAAAGAATAGAGCAGACTTTGTTCTCAAGAAATATTGCTTTGGCCTGACAGATTTCCAAAAGGACTAATGCAAGGGGCTTCTCTTTGTTTTGCCTGACTGGAAATTCAATCAGGCAGGACAGGCTATGAAAACATTGAGAAACAAATGAAAAACCATTGCCCTCTGGGGCAAAATGTAACACTTGGGGCAAATAATCGACACTCAGAAAGCCTGGTGAGAATATCTAGGTAGTGAGAGTTTGCGGGAATAAGGGCTTTTAAAGGTTTCAGCATATTCTGGGGAAACTAGAAAGCCATGTGGATACCCAAGCAGGACACATGCTCAGAAAAGATTTGAGACCAGAAGATTTAACCTTGGCTGATCTTTAAGCTCAGCACAAGCAGGAGGTAAAGGCTAAGGTAGAATTGAAAATGGCTGGTTCCAACCAAAAATACTCTACCCAGCAAAGTTGTCCATCAGAATTGAAGGACAGATAAAGAGTTTTCCAAACAAAAAAAAAAGCTGAAGGAGTTCATCACCACTAGACCAGTCCTAAAGAAATGTTAAAGAAGTTCTTCAATTGAAAGAAAAAGATGCTGAAAATAGGAAAATAGGAAATCAGGAAAATATATGAAAATATAAAATTCACTGGTAAAGTAAATATATAGTTAAATTCAGAATACCCTAATGTTTTACTGGTGGTGAGTAAATCACTTATAACTCTAGTATGAAGGTTAAAAAACAAAAGTATTTAAAAAACTATATAATAATATGTTAATAGGTACATATTTTAAAAAATGCAAATTATGACAGTAAAAACATAAAATGTTGGGGGGAGAGATTTTGTATGCATTTGAAATACAGTTATTATCAGCCTAAAATTGAAAGTTATAATTATAAGATATTTTATGTAAGCCTCATAGTAACCACAAAGCAAAAGCCTATAATAGATACACAAAGATAAATAGAAAGGAATCAAAGAATACCACTACAGAAAATCATCAAATCACAAAGAAAGAGAGGAAGAAAGGAAGAAAGGAACAAAGGAATTATAAAACAGCCAGACAACAAAATGGTGGTAGTAACTACATACCTATCAATAATTGCTTTAAATGTAAATGCACTGAATTTTCCAATCAAAAGGCATAGAGTAGCCAAATGTACCAAAAAAAATAGGACCCAAGTATATGCTACTTACAAAAGACTTACCTCAGCTCAAAGAACACAAAGTAAAAGGGTGGAAAAAGATATTCCACTCAAACAGAAACCAAAAGAGAGCAGGGGTAGCTATACTTATGAGACAAAATAGACTTTAATTCAAAAGTTGTAATAAGAGACAAAGAAGTTCACTATATAATGATAAAGAGGTCAATTCATCAAGAGGATACAAAAATTATAAATATGTAAGTACCCAATATCAGAACACCTAAATATATTAAACAATTATTTACAATAGCATCTAAAAGGGTAAAATACTTAGGAATAAATTTAACCAAGGAGATGAAACATCTATACACTGAAAACTATAAGACATTGATGAAAGAAATTGAAGACACCAATAAATGGCAGGATTTTCCATGTTCATGGATTGGAAGAACTCGTATTGTTAAAATGTTTATACTTCCCAAAGTGATCTGCAGATTCAACACATCCCTGTCAAAATTCCAATGGCATTTTTCACAGAAAAAATAATCCTAAAATTTGTATGGAACCACAAAAGACCCCACATAGCTAAAGCAATCTTGAGAAAGAAGAACAAAGCTGGAGGCATCACACTTTCTGATTTCAAACTATATTACAAAGGCATAATAATCAAAACATATGGTATTGGCATAAAAACAGACACGTAGATCAATGGAACAGAATAGACAGCCCAGAAATAAACCCACAACAGGAGAATACACATTCTTCTCAAGTGTACATGGACCATTCTCTAGCAAAGATGATATATGAGTCTACAAAACAAGTCAATAAATTTTAAAAGATTGAAATCAATCGAAGTATCTTTTCTGATCACAGTGCAATGAAACTGGAAATCAATAACAGAAGGAAAACTGTATAATTCTATACTCAACCTATAAACCAAAAAGGAAATACTCTGAAACAAATGAAAACGAAAAGGCAACATACCAAAAATTATTGAATGCAGTGAAAATAGGGCTCAGAGAGATGTGTAGCTATAAACGCCTATACTAAAAAAGAAAATCTCAAGGGGCTGGCCTGGTGGCATAGTGGTTAAGTGTGCGCGCTCCACTTCGGCGGCCTGGGGTTACAAGTTCAGATCCCACAAGCACCGATGCACCACTTGTCAAGCCGTGCTGTGGCAGTGTCTCATATAAAATAGAGGAAGATGGGCATGGATATTAGCCCAGGACCAATCTTCCTCAGCAAAAAGAGCAGGATTGGCATCGGATGTTAGCTCAGGGCTAATCGTCCTCACCAAAAAAAAAAAAAAAAGAAAGAAAGAAAATCTCAAATCAAAACCCTAACTTTATACCTTAAGAAACTGAAAAGAAAATAGAAAACTAAACCTAAAACTAGTGGTAAGAATGAAATGATAAATGTAAGAATAAAGATAAATGAAATGGAGACTAGAAAGACAATAGAGAAAAATCAATGAAACCAAAATTTGGTCCTTTGAGAAGATAAACAAAATTGACAAATTTTTAGCTAAACTAAGAAAGAAAGAGATTAAATTACTAAAATTGGAATTTAAAGAGGAAATATTAATACTGATTTTACAGACCTGAAAAGGATCGTAAGAGAACTGTATGCCACCAAGTTAGATAACCTAGATGAAATTGACAAGTTCCTAGAAACATACAAACTACCAAAACTTGACTCAAGAAGAAATATAAAATCTTAGAGACACACAAAAAAATAAAGAAATTGAATCAGTCATCAAAAATCTCCCACCAAATAAAAGGTCAGATTCTACCAAACATTTAAATAATTAACATCTCTTTTTCTCAAACTCTTCTAGAAGACTGAAGAGGATATAACACTTTGTAACTCATTCTATATGAATTCTAACTCCATTAAAACAATCTAATTACCCGGATTCCAAAACCAGACAAAGACATCACAAGAAAATTACAGACCAGTATTCCTTATTAATATAGATGCAAAAATCTTCAACAAAATACTAGTCAACTGAGTCCAGTAGCATATTAAAAGGATATAATGACCAAGTGGGATTTATCCCATGAAAGCAAGAGTGTCTCAATATATGAGTCACTCAATGTAATGCACAACATTAATAGACTGAAGGAAAAAAAAACAATCATCTCAATTGATACAGAAAAATCTTTGACAATATTCAACAAACTTTCATCATAAAAACACTCAACAAACTAGGAATAGAAGGAGACTTCCTCAACAGGATAAAGGACATATGTGAAAACCCCATAGCTAACATTATAATTGCATGTTTCCTAGGGCTACTGTAACAAAGCATCACAACCTGGCTGGCTTATAACAAGAGAAATTGATTCTCTCACAGTTCTGAAAGCTAGAAGTCCAAAATTAAGGTGTTCAAGGGCTATATTCCCTCTGAGATTCTGAGTAGAATCATTTTTTGCCTCTTCCTGGCTTCTGATGGTGACTGTCAATCCTTAGTATTCCTTGCCTTGCAGTTGCATCACTCCAGTCTCTGACTTTGTCATCACATGTTCTCCCCAAGTGTCTCTCTCTATGTGATCATCTTTTTCTAAGAACATCTGTTATATTTGATTAGGGACCCACTCTACTCCAGTATGACCACATCTTAACTAATTACATCTGCAAGGACCCTATTTCCAAATAAAGTCACATTCTGAGGTACTGGGTGTTAGACTCCAACATGTGTTTTTTAGGGGGACATACACCAACTCATAACGACACTCAACTGTGAAAGCTGAAAATTTTCCCCCCTAGAGGAGGAATAAGCAAAGGATGACTAGTGCCTGCTTTTGCCACTTCTATTCAATATTGTACTAGAAGTTTTGGTCAGAACATTTAGGCAAGAGAAAGAAATAAAAGGTATCTACCTAGGAAAGAAAGAGGTAAAATGATACCTATTCAAAGATGACAGGATCTTATATGCAGAAAATCCTAAATGATACACACACGCACACACACACACACACACACACACACACACACACACAAACTATTAGAGCTAGTAAATGAATTCTGCAAAGTTTCAAGATTCAATGTTAGCATAGAAAAATAAGTTATATTTGTATATATTAGCAATGAATAATCCAAAAAGCAAATTAAGAAAAAAATTCCATTTACAATAGTATCAAAAAGATTAAAATGCATGGGAATAAATTTAACCAAGGAGATGCAAGATTTGTACACTGAAAACTGCAAAACATTGCTGAAAAAACTTAAAGATCTAAATAAATGGAAAGATATAATGTGCTTATTAACTGGAAGACTTAATATTGTAAAGACGGCAATACTTCCCAAAGTGATCTTCAGATTTGGTGAAATCCCTATCAAAATCCAAGCAGCCTTTTTTGCAGAAATGGAAAACCCAATCCTAACATTAATATGGAGTTGAATGGTACCCTAAAACCAAAACAATCTTGAACAAAAAAGTTGGAGGACTCACACTTTCAATTTCAAAACTTGCTATAAAGATCTAGTAAACAAAAAGCGCACTGTTTTCAAAAGAATAAGCATATAGACCAATGGAATAGAATTTAGAGTCCAAAAATAAACACACCTCTATGGTCAATTGATTCTGACAAGAGTACCAAGACCTTTCAGTGTGGGAAAGGACAGTCTCTTTAGCAAATTGTGCTGGGAGAAACTCCACATACAAAATAATAAAGTTGGACCCTTATCTCACACATATCATACAAAAGCTACTTCAAACTGGAAAAATAGACCTAAATATAAGAGCTAAAATTATACAACTCTTAGAAAAAAAATCAAGGTAAAACTTCATAACACTGGATTTGGCAATGGTTTCTTAGAAATGATACCAAAAACATAGCAAAAAAAGAATAAATAAATAATTTGGAGTTCTTCAAAGTTAAACTTTTTTTTTCACCAAAAGACACTATCAAAAGAGTGAAAAGAAAATCTATGGAATAGGATAAAAAATTTGCAAATCACATAGCCAAGAAGCTAATCACTGAAAATATAAAGAATTCTTACAACTCAACAAAAAAAGGACAAACAATTCAATTAAAAACTGGACAAAATTCTTGAATAGACATTTCTCCAAAGAAAATATACAGATGGCAAACAAGTATGTGAAAAGATGGTCACAGCATTAGTCATTAGGAAAATGCAAATCAAAACCACGAGATATCACTTTGCATCCACTAGGTAGGCCAATTATTTCTGTTATTTTTTTTTTTCTTTTTTGCAGGGGACGATTTGCACTGAGCTAATATCTGTTGCCAATCTTCCTCCTTTTTTTTCTTCCTCCCCGCCCCCCACAACCCCCATACATAGTTGTGTATAGTTGTAAGTTCTTCTGATTGTTCTATGTGAGCTGCTGCCACAGCATGGCTACTGACAGACAAGTGGTGTGGTTCCACACCCAGGAACTGAACCTGGGCTGCTGAAGCGGAGCTTGCCAAACTTTAAACACTAGGCCATCAGGGCTGGCTCCAATTTTTTTTTAAAAGAGAAAAATAATAATGCTGGCTAGAATGTGGAGAAATTGGAACACTTTTACATTGCTGGTGTGAGTGTGAAATGGTGCACCTGTTTTGGAAAATAGTTTGGTGGTTTCTTAACAAGCTAAATACGATCCAGCAATTCTATTCCTAGGTATATTCCCTAAATAATTAACACTATATATTCAAACAATTACTTGTACACTAAAATTCATAGCAGACTATTCACGGTAACCAAAAGGTGGAAACAACCCAAGTGTTCATCAACTGATGAATGGATAAACTAAATGTAGTATATCCATACACTGGAATATTAATCAGATATAAAAAAGGAATGGAATGATACATGCTACAATGTGGATGAACCTCAAAAACATTATGCTTAGTGAAGGAAGCTAAACACAAAATATCACATATTATTCAATTCCATTTATATGAAATATCTAGATTAGGTAAATCCATAGAGACAGAAAGCGGACTAGTGATTCTAGGGGCTGGGGGAAGGAGGGCTGGGAAGTGACTTCCTACTGAATTCAGGTTTCCTTTTGCAGTGATGAAAATATCTTGTAACTAAATATAATCTTGGATATATACATATGTAAGTATATATATTTGTATTTTTTTTTTAAGTAAAATGGAGGTTGGAGCAATTTATTCACTTTAGGCAGTATTTACAATTAGTGAATTTTCTTAGTACAAATTTTCTAGAAATTTCATGTGTAGATATTTTATTTAGACCACAGCTATTGTATAAAATAATACATTCAAGTGATCAATAATCATATACTGATATAAAGAAATTTTGTTGGAGGCCACCATTAAGGAAAATGAGATGACTTGAAGCCAATGTATCACCAAGATACATAGAAATGATTTAATAATGTGCTTATCTCTCCTGTAGTCTATAAGCTAAAGGGAAGACGAAAGATTAACAATTCCTGTAACAAACTTGTATAACAAACCACCTCCAAAATAATAATTATTCTCTCTATTCTACAGGTGACTTGAAGTGAGTCTGCTCCACATTTCTTTGTTTTCCACGGAATTAGCAAACTAGCTAGGGCATGTTCTTTGCATTTTGATGGCAGAAGAGCAAGAAAGCAAGCAGAAACTGATGAGGCTTCTCAAGTCTTAGTTTTGAAACTGCCAAACTCTCACATCTGTCCACATGCCAATGGTTGAATTAAGTTATAAGTCCAAGTTCAAAGTCAAGGGACAAGAAAGTATACTAACAGTGGTAAAGTTATAGTAAGGATGTGGATGCAGGATGGGGTGACATTTGGTCCAACAATTCAGCTTACCACAGAAAGTATAATGCCTCAGAACGTGACACAGTGACTGCTACCCAGCAGATAGATAATAATTGTCTGTTAAACTGAACTGAATCAAAGTATTATTTTTTGCTTAAATCTGTATTGGGTGTTATTGATTGTAATCAATAGACACCGACTTGACAACATTTTGTGTAACTCACAGAACTGAAAGAAAGATTGGTAAAAAATGTCTAGGAAAATACAGCAACCAGTATAACACTAGTGTACATGAGCAGGAACTACTCAATCAAATCTATCTGGATAGTATTGCTAAAATGATCCAATATGTGTAGATATTTGTAGAGCATACACTATAGGAGGGTAAGGTTTTTTATCTCTTTTGTACACTGACTCCGATCTCTAGAATAGTGCCTGGCATGGAGTAGAGGCTTAACAAATTAACAAATAGGTGTTATGTTTCCATCCTTGTACTAGTTCGATCATATTTAAAGTTCTAAGTGACAGAATCTAACTGCCTAAATGGGTCACATACCTATCGGATGACTACTAGCTCACCTTGATTTACCACCTCATGAATTTTGCATATAAAGGGTAGAAGTAATTCTCCAAAAGGAAATTGGGATGCTATTACCAGAAATTGAGTGATTATAATGATCTAAATACGACATATGTACACTAAGCTTATCACATTACTAGCCTGCTTAAAAATCTGGTGGCACATGATTGTATCGGTACAACAGTGCAAACCTCTTTTCATATGAGGGTGTTCAAAACCTAGTCATGTCATTGCTTTCCAGACTTAGTTCATATCTCTATCTGCTTTATACCTGAGTCTACAGCCTTTTTGAGTGTACCACAAGCATGCCATGTTATCTCACGCTGTTGCAATGTATTGGTTAGCGTATAGGCTAAGCTACCATTACAAGAGAAACAGTAAATACAGCAGCTCTGATGAGGTACAATTTTATTTTTCCGTCATGTGGCAGTCCAAATTTAGGCAGACAAGCCAGAGTGGACAAGGACCAGGTCCCTTCTATTGGATTGTTTCATCATTTACTAAGATATTGCCCTCATCTTCATGGTTAAAGTTGACTCAACATCACCTTGCTGCATTTCAACATGGAAAGGAGGAAAGAGAAGAATCAAAGGATAAGCAACTTTTTCAAAAAAGATACAACCTGGAAGATGCAAATATGACTTCTGTTCACCTCCTAATGTCCTGAACGTAGTCACATGGCTACATCTAGCTAGATAAAAATATTGGAGAACAATTATTAAAAGAAAGAAATGGGGATGGACACTGGAGGACAACTAATAACCTCTATCACAAATGTTTTTGCACATTTGTCCTTCCTGAAATGCTATACTTCCTCTTCCCATTCCTGTGGAGTCTATAAGTGCCTTCTATCCTGGGAAACTTTTCTCAGCTTCTCCATGGAGATTTAGTTGCTCCATTTTAGAACTTTAGTACCTGCACTTTTGAACTTACCACTTACTCCTTGAAGACAAAGAACTTATACACACTTTCACTTCCAAGGGCTAGGTCAGTACATATTCTTTTAAAAATCAACAAGTCTTAAGAGTATATTTTCACTCCAATTTACTATCAGACCACGGAATATTATTTCTGCTCATTAGTAAGATGGTGGTATACTGGGGAGCATTTATTGGGAACAAGATCTACTGTATGAAGAATCTTTGCCTTCAATTTGAGCCTCTTAAATGGGTTCATTGAAGCTCCACAAAGAAAACTACTTTTCCAGATATCTCTGGATGCAAATTTTCTTTGGTAAGACCATTTTGGTATTCTTTATTAAAAACGTGTATTGCACATGGGTGTATTGTTAGGAGACATTCAAATGCAGAAGGAGTATTATAATGTGTGTTTTGAACATGTGTAAGGAATATTTTAGGGACAATGTTCATGATAAACTCAGTATGCTAAGCAATATTCTTCTTCTGAGACTGGTTATATTCCAAAGCAGAACTGAAAACTAAGACAGCTGATAACTGAAAAAACCATTCTGTGCATTTATGCTTCAATATGGTGAATGTAATTTCCATTAAATACGTTATTTTCCCTTCACAACAAACAATAACAATTAAAATCCTATTCACTACTTGGTGCTTTGAAAAGTCTCAGTCACTTTTTTCCAGTGTACTTCACTGCTGTTAAACTATTACTTAATTATTGAAGCAGCTCCCTGATGTTGAACAAAACTTTTTATACATAATTAATAGAAACAGGCTGAAGTTGACATAAAAAGTTTCCTCATATCAGCTTAACTCTTCTTGTCCAGCAAGGCAAAAGAAGCAGAAAAGCAAATATTCCTTAAAAATAGTAATGACCATGAGACTTGGAGATTATTTCTGAGTTCTTTAGGTGAAACCTGAGAATATGTGGCTAGAAACAAAAAATCCAGTCACTACAAATTTGGTTTTCTATAGGCCACAAAAAAGCTATTGGGCTAAATAGCTGTTGGTGCTTTTTGTTTTTATATTTTCTAATCCTAGGTTCATTAAAAAAATTATATCTGAAGATTCATCTAGATATTTTATAACAGTTGTCTCAGTTACTCATCTTTTTATGTCTTCCCCAGTACAATCTGAATTCCTGAAAAGAGGATATTGTGTCTTATTGATTTTTTGAACCCTTGGAAATCTTTCTAGTAATATCTCTTTCTGCTGTTCATGGTCTTAGAGACGTTTTTTTTTTATACTACCATATAGACAGCTCATGACAAAACTTGAAACCTGCCACCAGAGCTCTGAACCAAACAGTAACAAATGGAAGAAAAAAAAATTTTATGTGCAGCCTAGCATAGTTAAAAATATTGAGCCACAGTTAAACAGAATGTCCCAGTGTTAATAACAAAAGATTGACCCAATGTTCTTGAAGTTCTCAATAGTTATGTATAAATATTAAAACAGCTCATATATCAATTCATATATTTCTTTGACAACACATTTAATAAACTCGTTTGTTTCGCATATTAGCAAGAGTTCAACAATAATACTTTTTGAAGCAATATATTCAGATTAAACAGACTTAAGAAGATATTAAAGATATTGAACAGACTCTTTAAGAATGTATCCCTGTGACTTGTTAGAAAGTATTTGAAAAGTTTTCCTGGAAACTATCTTCTTTAAGTTTGAATAGCATATTTGTATTAAATGGAATGAAATGTAAGCCCCCCCATCTCAAAACATTTTCCACGTTCATACTCGTGCTCAGCTTTACTCATATTTTCTATATCATATTCTTCTACTTTTTTTTTTTTTCAAGATTCAAAACAATTTTATTGCTGCAAGGATCACTCCTGTTGTCCTTCTACAGCCACACCCACCTCCCTCCTGCCCCCACCCCCTCCCTAAGCCTGGCAACCAGCAATGTGTTCTCCATTTCTATATTTTTGTCATTTCAAGAATGTTATATAAATGAAATCACACAGTGTGTAAATTAGACTTCATCAAAATTTAAAACTTTTTCTCTGCAAAAGACCCAATTAAAAGGATGAAAAGACGCTGGGAGAAAATATTTGCAAAGCACATATACAACAAAGAACTAGTATCTACAATATATAAAGAACTCTCAAACTCAATGGTAAAAAAGCAAATAATCCAATTAGAAAATTAACAAAGACATGAAAGATATTTCACTGAAGAGGATATAAAGATGTCAAATATTCAATATCATTAGCCATTAGAGAAATGCAAATTAAAACCGCAATGCGATATCACTACACACCTATAAGAATGAGTAAAATGAAAAGTAGTGATAATATCCAAATACTGGCAAGGATGTAGAGAAATGGGATCACTCATGATGGGAATGTAAAGTGGTACAGCCTCTCTGGAAAACAGTTTGGAAGTTTCATATAAAAGTAAAAAGTTTCATATAAAAGCAATTACCATATTCTTCTACTTTAACTGAAGTTAGTTGAAGATTTTTATTCAGAATGTCTATTTGAATAATTCTATAGTGGTTTTTCTTAAGTTCAATATTCTTTTCTTTCTTTTTTTTTTTTGTGAGGAAGATCAGCCCTGAGCTAACATCTGATGACAATCCTCCTCTTTTTTCTGAGGAAGACTGGCCCTGGGCTAACATCCGTGCCCATCTTCCTCCACTTTATATGGGACACCGCCACAGCATGGCTTGATAAGCAGTGCGTCGGTGCACGCCTGGGATCCAAACCGGCAAACCCCGAGCTGCCGCAGCGGAGTGCGTGCACTTAACCTCTTGCACCATCAGGCCAGCCCCTTCTTTTCTTTTTTAAATGTTCTTAGTCTTTATTTCCACAGATTTTTGGATTTCAAGTCTATTCTTTCCGTGTATCAATCAGGACTCAATCAGTACTACTATGAGTATTATGGAATAAGGAATTAATCAGATAAATTAGAAGTTAAATAATTATAGGAGCAACTAGGGAAATAAAGGCATAAAAAGAATTGTTGAAGGATGGGAGAAAAATCATTAACCAGCTCTGGCATAGGCGAATGAGTCTGAGCTTACTAGGAAATTTGGAAGGATAGGCACGTCTAGCTGCTAGAGTGGGACCATGAAGGGAGGTTGATGTTTAACGGCAGGCTGTTGGCTCAACATGGTTACCACATACGAGTTTTCAGCAAAGTGTGTTGTGGTGGGCCTTACATCACCCTTGGTAGGCAGGGCTGGAATTCACAAAGGAGTGCTGGATGGGGAAAGGGCAAGAGCAAGGAAAAATAGAATCCTCTGGAAAATTTGCATTTGAATCTCACTGCCTCTAACCAACGATCTTCAGAATATAAAGGTTCGGCTTTTCTTATACCTGCCAAACCTCACACAGCTACAACTTCTGCCAACTCTTAGCATGAAATCATAAAGTAGATTCTGGGAAATGTAGTTCCCAACATACTGAAGTTGACAATAGAACAATTCAACTCAGCTTACCCCTTGTCAACTTGACATCCACATATATCTCTTTAACCATATGTAACTCCCACATAAAGGCAGTAGCAAAGTCACGTTTTTTTCTAATATTATGCAACAATCCCTGCTTTCATACAGTCACAAACACTCTGACACACTCCCCAAACATGATACCCCATCTATCTTTAGATGATTTCCTTTTCTAGTAGTCACACTTCCCCTGTTGACATTGTGTAACTTAAATACTGAGATATAAGGTTGACTACTATCAACATGTCTTGTATTAGTAGGGAAATGGAAGAGGGAAAAAGAAGACAAAAATAATTTCTAATCTCTCTCTCTCTAGATAGATGATAGATACAGGTATATAAATATAGATATATATTGTGTATGTGTATCTCTACATATGTATTATGTATTAATAGACCTTGTTTCTGGCCATAGATACTATTTACTTCCTTCTTCCATTATCCTTTCTGAATATAGTCAGGGATATATATATACATACACACACACACTCACAAATATATATATCAAAAGAGATTTATTATAAGAAATTGACTCACAAGATTATGGAAACTGGCATGTCCCAAGCTCTTCAGGGTGAGTTGACAAGGACACCCAGAAAAACTGATGGTTTAGTTCCTGTCTGAGTCCAAAGGACTGAGAACCAGGAGAGCCGATAGTGTAATTCTAGTTAGAAGGTCAGCAGACTCGAGACCCAGGATGAGCCGATGTTTCAGTTCAAGTCCAAAGGCAGGAAAAAAGCTGATGTCCTAGTTTGAAGGCTGTCAGACAGGAAGAATTTTCTTCTAGTCAGGGAAGAGTCAGCCATTTTGCTCTATTCAGGCCTTCGACAGATTGGATGAGGCCCACCCACATTAGGGAGATCAATCTGCTTTACTCAGTCTACTAATTTAAATGTTAATATCATCCAAAAACATCCTCACAGAAACACACAGAATAAAGTTTGACCAAATATCTGGGCACCCTGGGGCCCAGTCAAGTTGACACGTGAAATTAACCATCACACCACCCAAATCTAACTCCAGTCAAGATGAACTTCTTTTAAGTCTATTGAACTCTGCTACACCTTAAAGGAAGGCTTTTCTAATGAAAGAAACCTACGGATATGTTATCGTGACTGAGATTCAAACCTCCCCTGTAAATTTTAAAAGAAAAGCCTTTTAGGCTGAGTGGTTCTCCAACTGTTGCAATACATGGGGCTACTTTGAACAGAATTTTCCTGATGTACTATACTAGGATTTCTCAACCATAGCAGCACATTAGAATCACCTTGTGGAACTTCAACACTATTAATGCTCTGGCCCTATCACTTATGGATTCTATTTAATTATTGTGGAATAGGACCTGAGCATGGATATAATTTGAAAGCAACTCAGGTGGTTGTGATGTACAATCCAAGTTGAGAACCAGCTCTATACTCATCCTAAGATGTCAAAACCTTTTTCACACTCTCTGAGAAGGGAAACTGAGCAAACTGGTTCAATTATCCTGGTTTTAATTAAAATATTATGATAATAGAATAGCAAACCTGTCAATGTCTTCACTGATTTTTCACTTCACAATATCCTTGTGTTATTGTTATCCTGTCTTCAGATGCAAACCTAATGTTTAATAAGATGAATTTCTGCCTTTTTCTATATAAATCAGAAAATCCATTGCCTTGTTATAACTGCCATTTTCTCGTATTTGGTTGAGTGAATTACTGAAGAACTGGCATTAAACTCTACGTGGGCAAAACCCAAACATCTTGCCGGTATGCAATTTCTTATGTTTTATCTTCTAATTATCTTTGAAAAACAACATAATTTCTTTGATTTTGATACACTTGTTTTAGACTCATTATAAGTTGTAGTGAGGTCATAGATTTTGGATTGTCAAAATTATTTTTTCAGTTATTAGGAAAAAAGTCCCTTTGAATTTTTTTTTTATTAGAAGACTCATCTGGATCCCTCCTCTTGGGTTAGTACAAAGTGTGCACAATTGATTAAAGGCAAATGCCAGAGAATTCCAAGTGAGTCTTCCACTGGCTGAAGAATTTTCTTTACATGTAACAGTGAAAAGACAGAGGATTTTTTGTTTTATTTGATTCGCATTGTTTTGTTTTTAATGCAAAATAAGTAGGTAGATAGATAGATAGACAGATGGGTAGCACCAAGGAGTGATTCCTGAAAAAAAAAAAAAAAAGACCAGTTAGTGATTTATTGTTTTTAAGTTCAATAATTTCTCCAAAAGTTCCACCCCCATGCTTCCTTATTTTCTAAACAGGGATATTTTCAGTGAGTTATGAGTACTAACTATAACTTGAAAACTTATTCCTTTACAATAAATATCTTCTTTGGAAGATATTCACCTCCAAAATGTGGCCAATAAGCCTGCAAGAAGCATTGACCGTAATATAATTACACTCCTCCTTATTAAAATGTTCAACCATTTGCTACAGATGCACAGTTCATGGTTATGGAAAGGGGTAATTTGTTTAATAATATATTCACCCAGCTATGCATACTGTGATTTAATCAGTACATTATATGCAGGCTTCAAATGTAAAGTATTTCAAATGATCAAAATGAATTATTAACAATTTACAGTCACCGAACCCTCATGGGGGAGGGGGAGAGATGGAGATTCATCTTCTCTTTATAAATCTTTTACCTTTCAGCTACATCTAAAGACTAATATTCTGAAAACCACCTGCCATATCGAACGATGAAATAACAGCTCTACCTGTGGTAGACAAAATGAGAGCTATTTTTATGATTTGACATTGGTTTGTTCATATTGTAAGTTCATGTTGTTTGAGAATAATATACCAGTAAGTTATTATTCAGGCCAGAAACCTTTCTTCCCTCATGCCACATAATAAATCTATTGCACATCTTTCAGCCCTACCTGCAAAATATAATCATAATCTGACCATTTTTTTTTATTGCTGCTACCCTGGTCCAAGTCTCCATCATTTCTCACCTGGGTTACTGCTACAGACACCTGTTTCAGCTTCCTGTTTCTGTCCTTGCCTCTCTTAAGTTTATTCTCATTTCAGCAGCCAGGATGATGCTATTTAAATGAAAGCCAATTCCCGCCACTCCTCTGCTAAAAACTCTCCAGTGGCTCTTCATGTAACAAAGAGTAAAAGCCAAAGCATTAGAATGATATGAAAAACCTTCTTGTTATCTGTCCCCAACTATTTTCCTGACTTCATCCCCTATTACTCTCCCCGTCATTCACACTTGTCCAGCCTCTCTGGCCTCCTCTCTGTTGCTTCGACACACCAGACATCTTTCTACCTCACACCTGGCACACAGACTTTGCATCTATATGGGATACCCTTCCCTCAGATACCCTAATGCTTTATTCCCTTATCTCCTGTGAGTGTTTATCAAGCATCACCTCATAGTAAGGCCTTCCCTAATGGCCCTATCCAAAATTGCAACCCCTGATCTCTCCCTACTCCATTCTGCTTTATTTTTCTTCTTGGTACTTATCACTTTCTACTATCTTTTACTTACTTGACTACTAGAGATATTTTTATCTGAATGTTTCAATGTTGTATCTCTAGTACCTGGTATAGAGTAATACTTATTGAATTACTAGGCGTACTAGAGATAGTCAACACCAGCAACAAACCTCATCTACACGAATACCTTGAATGTGCACTCAAATACAGCTGTTCTCTTTTGGTGTGATGGTAGTAGTGAGAAAATTGTACCCCAATTTGAATCATAAATTAAGCATTCTCCTATGTTATATTAGTTACCAACTGCTTCATAAAAAGTCACCGCCAAAACTCAATGGTTAAAACAATAAGCATTTATTTAACTTGAGCTCACAGGACTGCAGGTCAGCTGGATAGTTCTGTTGGTATGATTAGGGTTCACCTGATTTTGACTAGTCTTTCTCATGGGTATATGGTCAGCAGGTTGGTTGACTGGGGATTCATTGATCTGAGATAGCTTCAGCTGGGATGAATTCATTCTGTACCACGTGATTGCTCATCCTCTAGCAGGTTAACCTGGATGTGATCACATGGGCCCAAGCAAGAGAGTAAAGCACACAAGGCCTCTTGAGGTCTAGGTTTGGAATTGTCACACCTGTCTTTCTGCCATATTCTATCGGCCAAGACAAATCACAAGGAAGCCTAGATTCAAGGGAATGAGGGAAAGATTCCCTCCTTGAGGGAGGAGCTGTAAAGCCACATTGCAAAGAACATTTACCACATAAGCATTTTACCAATATCACTCATGGTCACAAATCATTAAATCTTGATAGTAATATGGAAAGTCCAGGAAGTGATTTATTTTCATACCAATAATCATGTTACATCATTCTTTTAACAATTATCAATTGAATATCCGTTTTGTGTACACAGCTCTATTATGACCAAGATTAGATTATAATAGTACCTATTCAGAATTTCCTTGTTCTATTTTCATATTCTCAACGGCATCTGTAGAACAAAGTTTAATAACCTTTTCTTAAAGGGGAATAATTAGCTTAAGGCCAATTATTATTAATATGAAAGGATATTTTGAATAAAACTAGTTATATATAACTT
Source organism: Diceros bicornis minor (assembly GCF_020826845.1). NCBI lineage: Eukaryota > Metazoa > Chordata > Mammalia > Perissodactyla > Rhinocerotidae > Diceros > Diceros bicornis. The sequence goes on from NC_080746.1 coordinate 42,457,709, forward strand.
TAGCAGGGAATTTGCAGAAGGAACTGAGATGAAGCACTCATTAAAATCGTGGAAAAACAACAAGTTACCACTTAACACCTATTAGCATGCCCCAAATATGAAACACTGGCAGCACCAAACGCTGCTGAGGCTGTAGAGCAACAGGAACTTTTATTCGTTGTTGGTGGGAACGCAAAATGGTATAGCCACTTTGAGTGACAGTTTGGCACTTACAAAACTAAACATATTCTTAACATACAATCCAGCAATTGTACTTTTTGGTATTTACCCAAAAGGAATTGCAAACTTAATGTCCACACGAAAACTCTCACACGGATATTTATAGTAGCTTTATTCAAAATTGCCAAAACTTGGAAGCAAACAAGCTATCCTTCAGTAGGTGAATGGATAAGTAAACTGTGGTACATCCAGACAAGATTATTTGGCACTAAAAAGAAACAAGCTATCAAACCATGAAAAGACATGGAGGAATCTAAATGCCTGTTACTAAGTGAAAGAAGCCTATCTGAAAAGGTTGCATACTATATGATTTCAACTACATGATATTCAGGAAAAGGCAAAACCATGGAGACAGTAAAAAGATCAGTGGTTGCCAGGGATAGGTGGAGACAGATGAATAGGGAGAGCACAGAGGATTTTTAGGGCAGTAAAAATATTCTGTGTGATACTATAATGATGAATATATGTCGTTACACATTTGTCCAAAACCGTAGAATGCAAAACACCAAAAGTAAGTCTTAAGGTAAACTATGGACTTTGGGTGATTATAATGGGTCAATGTAGGTTCATTCTTGACAAAAAAAAAAAATGTGTCTTTATGATGAGTGATATTGATAATGGGGGAGGCTAGGCATGTGTGGAGTCAGGGACAATACGGGAAATCTATGTACTTCCCTCCCAATTTTGTTGAAAATGTAAAGCTGCTCTAAAAAACTAAAATCTTAAAAAATCATAGTAGAGTCTAACTTAGTACTTTTTTGATCATTGTAAACCAGTGTCTTAATGGGGAAGTATGGTCTTGGAAAACAAATATAATCTCTGTCAGTCTTTGAGGGGAAGCAGTCAAATGCAAACACAAATATATGCATTTTATCTGTCTTTATATGCATTGAAGCATATATATATTGATTCTATTTTCTCTCTTTGATCAATTACCTATTCTTTTCATCTTGAATTTCACTGACTTTTCTCTGAGGTAATCCACAATTCTTTTGTCTTTTCACTTTTCTGATCTTGGTGTCAGGCTACTCTTTGCTTTCTGTCTCATTCCTTTTCTTACTGAGTTGGAAATTTGAGTTTTAAGGAAAGGCAGAATTTTCTATTATTTGGCAGATATTTGACGTCTCCCATATAGCACTGCTTGTTTGTGCTCAAAATACAAATACAAGTGATGAAACCCCCCAGAGTAGATAGAATTTTGAGTCTTGTGTATAACCGTAAACAGAAAATTCCCTAAAAAGAGAGGGGAAAAAACAGCAAACTCAATATAGTTTCTGAACTATCTTTTCCTAAACTCTAAAGTGTTAATTTGTGTTGATTTAGTTGGGGATATGGAAGAGGATAAAGATTCTGGTACTAATGTTACCCCTTTGGGACAAATATATTTTCAAGAGAACCCCCAAATAATGCATAGGTAGCATTTTGAGTGTGAACAGCCCCAGAATTTGGTTTGAATGCAAATAAAACCTAGCTATAGGGCCGGCCCCGTGGCATAGTGGTTACGTCTGGCGTGCTATGCTTCAGCAGCCCGGGTTCGCGGGTTCAGATCTTGGGCACAGACCTACATCACTCATCAAGCCATGTTGTGGTAGCAACCCACATACAAAATAGAGGAAGATTGGAACAGATGTTAGCTCAGGGTTAATCTTCCTCAAGCAAAAACGGAGGAAAAGGCAACAGATATCAGCTCAGGGCGAACTTTCCTCACCAAAAAAACCTAGCTATAATATAAATAATTTATACTGACAAACTATACACAAATTCTATACAAATATAATTAGTAAAAATTCATATATGTCAATGCAGTGGTACTTAAGAATTTAAGAGTACTGGCTAAGTAATAAAGAATCCTGTATGTAAATAATTTTCTGCTGTGTTCTGCAAATTATTTAACATCATGTTCAGAGAAAGATTTGGCTGAATTTCCTTTATGGGCCTGAAACCTCCTGAGTATACACATACGTTTAATGATATTTCCCTCTCTCTTGGTGAAATTGTGACTGTTTATATTATTCTGTAGTAAATTCCCCCAAGATCTGTGGTAATCTTTCTCAGAAAAATAAAATCCATATTACTATAACAAATATAACATGTAGAGCTAGAGAAATATTTTTCAATATCATTGTTCAAAAATGATTGAACAGCTTGCCACTTATTGTTGCTACTGAAGAACAGAGAGGGGCTGGCCCATTATATTTTCTCAAATGAGGTAATGGAATTTTTTTGGACATCATAATTGCAATAATGGCTGCCCTCAGAGAGATGAGGAAATGGGTCAGAACACCTCCACCCTTTGGAGCAGCTTCTCATGTGTGATTAAAACCCTCTGAGCATGACTCTGAAAAATTTGAGGTGACCCAGATCTGCTTGAATGTATAAAAAGTTAATAAATCTCAAAAGCAAAAGACTGAAAAAAAAGTGTTGTTATATTTAGATGTTGTTTAATACCGTTCTTAGTAATGAACAGAGGGGCTGATCTCAAGTCTTTTATATTTCTTACAGTTTACTCATTGTTTAGGAAGATTATATTAGATAATATAAAGTGTTTTCTGTGACTCTGAGTCACATAATATTCTTTAAAAATGTAGCAATTAGTTATAATAATTTGGAGCCATTCCCTATACCCTGTAATTGCAAATTCCAATTTAGGATCCCAATAGACTAGTAAATTTCCAGAACTGCCATCAGTTCAATGTGATGTCTCTGGGTAACAATTCCTAAAATCAAGGGCCAGAGTCACTTCAAATTTCACCACACACTCAGTCCAGCTCAATACTACTTGGAGGGTCTGCTCTATACATGTTATACAAGAAAGGACCATCTCAGAAGTCCCAATTTCACTGGAAGGTAGGAATGGGGGAACTATTAGCTCTATGTCCCCATGCTAAATTAGCTTCTGGCTAACCTGTTTCTAGATTCCCTAGCTGTTTTATTAATGTTCCAGACAGGCACTGGGCAATCATTCCCAGTGGGTGAAGTTCTTATGCCTTAGAAGCAGAAATTTATCTTCTGTTCTCATTAATGTTCATCTTATTCCACTTTATGCAACTGAATAAGTATACTGGGTCTATGCCCACTTTTAGACTCGGAGGGCCTATCATCCTTCCCTAATTCTTTGTGCCTGGATGTACAAATCCAGAGCTTGCTTATCCAAATCCCCTCACCTCAACCCACCTGGTTTTTGACTTTCTTCCTCATGCTACTGGCTAGAGGATGTACATATTCCAAGACTGTGATGCAAAAGGAACTAGCAGGCTCCACTGAGGGCTCCAGTTTCATCTGTGTACTTCAACCCAATCTGCTTTGCATTGGAATACTAACTCAGATTAATTAAAGACTGCTTAATTCATCTACATTCTCCTGTTTCATGTATGCTTAGTATGGAATAGTTCATGGTGGGGAGAGGTAGTGGGTTATGTTTTGCACATCCTTGTATCTATGCCCATAATATCATTAAAAATAATCAAAACCTCAGTAAACTGAATTAAAGAGAAGGGGAAGGGAGTGGCTTGATATTTGACTACTCAGGCAGACCACACAGAAACCGCTCTTGTGTTTGTACTGAAGCTTTCTCTAGCCTTCCAAAGTTCTCTTTACTGGATGACCCTATTCCCAATGTCTGGACAGAATTTTCCACACCTCGCCAACAGTCTATTGCATATAAAACTGAGATCTGGGAAAATAGAATTTTCCCCCTTCTAGCTAGCATAATTAAAAAATCTAGCAAATAAAATAGAAAGAGGAGAAGTAAATGCATATTCACCAGTAATAAATCTATAATACACATTGAGTTCAGTACAGAAATAACTCACAAACTCCAAGGGAACTGGCTGGCAATTTTTTGGATTTTTGGCCTGAAAACATATCTCTTGCTTTTCTTCTTATTCATTTACTTTCATAGTTAAAGAGAAAAGTCATTTGACAAAGATTCCAGAGTGACAATTCGGGGCAGTCTAAAAGTGTTCTTCTCTACCTTAGAACCTTCAACCAACTTAACTGTATCTGCTTCCAGGGCCTTGCCTTCTTCCTCCTCTTCCTTCTTCATTGTTTCCCTTTCCTTTTCTTCTACTGTTCCTTCTTTCCTCCTCCTTCCTTCCCTTCTCCCTCCTCTCTCTCTTTCATTTCTAAAGTCTTCTCCCTTTCCTCACTCATTTCCCTTACTTATCCATCTTTCCTACGTTTTTCAACTTCATTATTTTCCTCCACTTCCTCCTCTCTACCTCTCTTTCCTTTCTTTTCCTTTCTCCTGGTTCTCCTATTTCTCCTCCTTCTGCTCTCCCGGTTCTCTAGAAAAATCACTCACTGTGCTCTTGCTGATCTAACACTTGGTCTTTTCCGAAAAGGAATGTGAACATCTGCCTTTCAAAGAAAGAATCAACAGATGCATATAAATCATATAATACGCTCCACCACTTCAGTCAGTGAAATTTACCTGAAGCAAATGCTAATGAATTTTTGGATGTTAATATGTGCTGTATTATGTTTCTACGTGAATAATTTCCTAGCATCTGTTAGAGTTGAAAAATCTCTAGAAACTCTTGCCAGTTTAATAAAGCAGTAGAAATGAATAAGAATAGCACCTTTAGCTAACAAAGTTAAGTAATATAGAAGAACTGCAAAACTCAGTCTGGATTATGTTTCTATAAATTTCTATCTATTAATAGCTCTTGTTAAACCATAAAATATAGTCACTGAAGAATCTCTTCTTTTCAAAAAAAACAGACCCTAATAATGACCTAGCATAGTTGCAAAACTGAGGCCTTTTATCCATACACTATTTTTACTAGTAGTTCAATGTAAAATATTGAGATAATTTCCCAAAGATCCAAGCCTCTGCACGTCTTTAAAGAAGAATAAAAGCTGGAAAACAAGTTGCCAAAAAGTCAATAATATGATGCAGCATGAACCAAGAACTCAGATATTTTTTTTTTATTTTCCATCTAATAACAATTAACCAAAATCAGTTTGAAGTATTGCCAGGTATGAGTGCAAGTCTAGATGATTTCTTTCACAGTAGAGTCCACTGATGAAACTGTTGCCTCCAAATGTAACTAAATCTTCATTCCTTATTTTTGTGGAAATTTTAAGCTGAAGCTAAAAAATATTATGATAGCTTCAGTAACTCAAATTTACCATGTGAGTGAGTGACTCCAAATGGTTCAGGTAATTGTAGATTAAGCACTTCATTACCTAATAACCAGTTCCTAGACAGCTAATAATAACCCAAGTTCTACCAGAACACTTAATGATCTTCATTATTTTTCTGTGAGGTTTCTGGGCCCTTCTGTTTTGAGTATATTATCAACCATTCACATTTACAAAAAAGTAGTAAGAAAAGAACAAAGAATTAAAGGAAGGATTTTTCGGGGCAAATAGCTCCTAACTACTTCTCTGTCTCTGTCACATTTTGTGTGGCAGAGGATGTTGCTGGGATTAGAGTGTGTACAAGTCTCAACGAGGAAATACCTATTTGTGAATTCCAGACATAGCTTTATTCACCATTGATGCCAGAATAAACTGCTATTTAATTTTATCTAGCAGCTGAGACAAGTGACAAGATGTAGATGTTCCAATTGTAAATACGGCTCTGAAAGAATGACGTGATCGTATGAATCACAAGCAACAATGTTTTTAAATGGCTACAAATGACAAAGCAGATTAGTTGAAAAACATCTTACTGATTGTTTTTCCTGCGTATCTTCTTTTCTCTGTTTCTTTCTCTCTGTCCCTGAATCTTTGCCTTTCCTTCCTGTCAATTTCATCTCTTTTTTTGTTGTGACCCCTATTCGTTAGCATTTCGAGCCTCTTTCCTTGCTGTTAAGCTCCTTCCTTTAAAGTTGAAAGAATGAATATATTAACAAAATAGAGTATTGTTTTATTTTCTTAACTTGAAAAAGAGAAGATGGTAAAAATCTAGAAGTTGTTCTATATTACTAAGATTTCTCTATTTACTTACACATGTAAGGAGCTAGAAGAACAGAATCTGTGAAATATTCAACATATCAGATGTTAATTTATTTCCCTATGGGTATGTTCCCTGGCTGATCTTTTTTCCTTCCCAATGGATCCATGACCTCAATGGATCTTTTTTTTTTCTACTCAGGGTTATAAAGTACAAATAATCACTTTTACACAGAGGTATAGAGTATAACTTTAAGGCATTAAGTCTTGCGCTACCTCTTGGGTTTGAGGATGCATCTGTGCAACACAGCCATTGATTTTTAGTGGAATTGAAAAACTTTATAAGGCTGACTTCTTACATTATTGGTCTCAGTTTATAATTCTATACAAAACTTCTTCTCACAGTTTGCTGAAGCTGGTGTTCTAAAAATGTATGTCTTTAAACATCCCTACACTGATACGTTTCTATTAACATTATATTTAATTATTTGAATTTGTTACAGAGTCAATATTAATGGCAAAATCTAAGAAATTATTAGAATTTTGATAAAAATAAAATATACCTATTTCTGAGATCTTAATGAATTTATATTTTGATGCAGTATCTATATTTTCCCATCCATTTTTTTAAAAGTATTTTCTACTAGAATATTTGGCCGTGTTTTCATCATTCCAGCTCTAAGTGTTTCACAGTAGAACACTTACTACATTCCAGGTAATCTGTTAAGGCATTTACATTCATTTTATCTAAACCCCGCAGCAATTCTCTGACATAGGTACTATTATTTCCACTTATAGCTGAAAACTCGGAGGCTCTGTGAAATTAAGCAACTTGATTAAATTCACAGAATCATAACTTGAATCTGATTCTGTTTGACTCAGAACTACTTTCCTCTTTGTCTCCTTAATTTTGCATCTTGTAGCAACTTGATTGTGGCTTAGATGGGGTTTTTTATTCCTAAATCAATCACTGAGCAGTCAAATGGAATTGCTATAATCATCTTAGACCAGTAGTTCTCACCCAGGGGTGAAGAACACATATGGCAAATTTGGTTAGGACAATTTGGTGTCACAATTAGCCAGGGCTGGGAGGGAGGCTACTAGTATCTAGTGGATAGAGAACAGAGATGATGCTAAACATCCTACAGTGCATAGAGCTGCCCCAGCACAAAGGATTGTCTGGCCCACAATGTCAGTAGCACCACTGTTGAAAAACAATGCTTTAGGATTTCAATAAATGTCTAGTTGTGCCTCCTCCTTCCTAATTAACCACTCCCTGACTCCCCTCTAGACATGAAAATATATGCAAAATGCATATTATATAAGAGAAAGTATTAAGAAACAGAAGTCAAAGAAACCGAAAAAACAAGCTTTGACTATTGATTTTTCCAAGGGTATATATTAATCAATCAATTATCTTATTTTCTGCCTTGCTTTCTCAGAAACACCTGTAGTATGATAATCTCTGTGATCTTTCATAAATTATATCCCAGGAAATTAATTTAATGGATTTTTTGTGGGTGGTATATAATCCCCTCTCCTAGTATTCCTGAGAATGTTTGAAATATAAGTGTTCTTGTCACAGAGCTGTATAAATGCATGTAATTAATAGAAAATATAATATAATACATATATCAGGCATTAAACCTTTAGGCTATATATAGGTATTAAAAATTCCAGGGTGATTTCAGTATGAAAAGTCATTAGAATGATGCATAAACATTGAATAGTTTCTTGGGGGAAAGAAAAACAAAAAATATCAGGATTTTGGGTTCAATTTCTTCAATATGCATCTCCTGGAATTTCCTGAAAGTTCATTGCATATACTATACTCAGAAAGTAGCCGGGAATTCCCTTTCAGCTCCACATCAATCAAACTGCAAGTCTTTCTTTCCCTTGGTGGATTTCTTCTGCACTAGTGTATTTGATTTGTGATCCCTTCATCTCCTGTCATCCAAAGGGCAATGTCCAGGCAGTAGTGTGTGACTTTCTAGCTTAATACACCAGAGGCAGTTAAATTACAGGAGTAGCAGAGGTGGTATGACCTTCTCTGGGATCTGAGTGCAGGGAAGGGCAGAATCATAATCCTCCTACTGGTCGTTGCCACCTTATTTTTCTTCTCTTCATCACTTTTCCTGTCTTGACCAGAGTCCTTCTCTACTGTCAGTTCATTTTCTGATGAACTCTGTTTAGTTTTCCAATATCCCTATCTATCATGTCTCTGTACTCTTGTCTTGATACACTGCCGTAACAAAGGCTTATACTGTGGATCTAATGATTGAAATCCTTTGTCTGAGAATTAGCACCAAAACAATCTTCAGAGGGAAACCACAAAGCAAAACATTCAAACGTATGGTTTTTTACTTATCAGTAGGAAGATCTCAAAACTATATCCCTGAGATACAAGCAAAATTAGTATATAAGAAGACCACTCCACCTGTGATCACAGCATAACACTATCAAAAATGAGTTGTGTTGATATTGCTGCTGAATGAGTTCTAAGAGCCATACACATAAGGCTTCAGGACCTGACTTCCCATCATTTTACATCAACACAGGTGCCAAATATATAACTAATAGCATAAGTGATTATTCCAGTAGAAAATTGATGCAGTGTTTAACCAACTACATTTATTTCTTGGATCATTAAAAGCGTGAAGTATAGTGGTAATTTAAAACTGGCTTTATTTCCAAGAAATATAATAAAAAAGTATTTTAAGGAAATAATTTTTGATTAAAATGATTTCAACCCTTATTTCACTAATGTGGTTTTATCTTTTACATAAATTAATGTATACTACCAGCAAAAAAATATGGATTAAAGTCATACTATTTACAATGCTATTTATTCTAACATTTAAAAAATTTCTCTACAAATAGTAATGCCCCTGCTCACACTGTTTCTTTTTTCCACATTCCAAAATTTAAATTCATATCTGAAATTCTTAATTGTTCTCTTTGTCTCTTCTACTCACTTGGCTTCAAAAGCTTATAGAGATTAGCTTTGCTGAGCTAGTATCTTTTCCATACAAAAGGAAGGAATTATTCAAAAGAATGAACAATCAAAATGAGTTTTTATCAAAATCCTTTGGTAATTGAAGTTGGAAGATTTAGATTTGAGTTAATGAGATGTGTGTTATTCAGACGTGTTATTATTTAGGAAAATCACTACCCTGAATTTCTAAGTACCTTAGTATTCTCATTGATAGATAGCAAAATATTTACAATATTGCCCCTTTTCCTTTAGTTCAAATTTATGGAGAAAAAAATTATCTGATAAAAAATTTTTCTTCACTGAATTTGTGCAAATGTTTTCTTGTTGGTTTATATTCAGTTTATTAGCATATAAAGACTAGTCTAATGGCAATTAAAATTGGAAACAGTTTATTCCAACAACAGTTAATGGTCAAAATAATATTTTTTTCATTGATTAATTAAATTTTAAAATGTCTCTCCTATTCCTCCCCTTTTTTGCATTTGCTTTACTTATTGAGATCAAAATAATACACGCAAATAATAACAACTAACCTGTGCAGGCCAAGGACTATTGCTAGGAGCATTATTGAAAAGATTATCTCACTCCTTATAAACATGGAAAAAGACAATAACATAAAAACAGCATCAACCATTCTTGGTGGCAAAATCATATGACAAAAACTTATACATTGGAACATGAATCAACTTTTAAAGCTGGGTGGTGGTTACCCATGTATTCTTTTTTTTTTTTTTTTTTTGGTGAGGGAGATCAGCCCTGAGCTAACATCCGTACTAATCCTCCTCTTTTTGCTGAGGAAGACGGGCTCTGAGCTAACATCTATTGCCAATCCGTCTCCTTTTTTTTTTTCCCCAAAGCCCCAGTAGATAGTTGTATGTCATAGTTGCACATCCTTCTAGTTGTTGTATGTGGGACGCGGCCTCAGCATGGCTGGAGAAGCGGTGCATCGGTGCGCGCCCGGGGTCCAAACCTGGGCCGCCAGCAGCAGAGCGCGTGCACCCAACCGCTAAGCCACGGGGCAGGCCCCATGAATCAATTTTAATGAAAAGATTCAGTTGTGATCTATTCCACCTAACATTTATTGATCAAATACTATATATCAGGCATTAAGCAAGATACTGGAAATACAGAAATGTAGACAATACATTTTCATTTCTCCAAGGGTTTATAATATTAGAATAATAAAAAATAACTATTGTCAACATTTGTTGAGTGTTTACTAAGTAGTTTGCATTCTTACAGGCAAAGAACTTTATTAATAGAAAGAGTGAGGTACATTTGGCTAACTGTAGGTAGTTTGCTGCAGCTGAAGCAAATGATATTATTGATTTAATCTGAGCAATCAATACAACATCACTTTAAGAACTAGATGCTGGTACAATGTACTAACACATATTATCATAAACATCTAAACAGACGCATACAACAATGCTGTAGTCACATTTCCAGTCCTATTTTTGCTACCTGTTTTTTTTGGTGACGCTTATCTATTTTTACTCGAATTAAACCAGAACCCAAAGTTCACATCCAGGATTATCAGCCTAGTCTTCAATATTTTGTGGTATAAATTAGAATGAGAAAAATAACATGTAAACAACCAAAATTTCATATTGACATATGTTCCAAATTATACCTTTGGTGTTAATGAATGTTCCAATTCTGAATTGACCCTAAAAGTCTTACACAAAACCAAAATGAGGGGTTGTTCTGGTGTTGTAGCAGTTAAGTTCGCGTGCTCTGCTTCAGCAGCCAGAGGTTCAAAGGTTTGGATCCCAGGCGGGGACAGACGCACCACTAATCAAGCCATTCTGTGGTGGTGTCCCATATAAAGTAGAGGAAGATGGGCGTGGATATTAGCCCAGGGCCAGTCTTCCTCGGCAAAAAGAGGAGGATTGGCAATGAATGTTAGCTCAGGGCTAATCTTTCTCACCAAAAATAAATAAATAAATAAATAAGAATAGCTAGTCGGTAACTTCCACCATAATCTATTTAACTTTGAGGTTTTCTCTTGTGTATAATATTCTGCTATAACACACTGAATCAACTCATGCAATCATGCATTTGTTTAATCTTTCACCAAGTCTTTATAGCATACTTTCTCTGCATACGCCTCAGTATTCAGTCTGATATCTGAGAGGAAAATTTTTGAAAGAAACTTATTTTAACAAAGTTCTGATTCAGGATACAAATAGAATCAAGACCGTGAGGGGAAGATATTAAATGAAGGGAGTAAGGACGTAAATTGTAGGGATAGTTAGAAATGATGGGAACTACAAAGAAAGGGCAACATCATGGTCTGTTGGGAAAAGCGGAGAGGTAAAATCCAAAGAGATTGTAGAACAGCAATTAATGAGAACTCTGGACCAAAGAGGAAGTCTCCCACCTCACTGAGAGGCAGACATATCACAGCTGTCCCTCATTAACGAGAAATTTGTGCCATAGGATCAGTACTTTTTCTTTAGAAAGGCCTGAGTTTTGTTAGATGTGAAATGGGAGTAACGGCCGGCCACTCAAGGTTTGGGGAAGATATTTTTGTATCATATAATATGTGTAAGAACTGAAACATTTGGAAACTGTAACATGGTATAAATGAAAGTTTTACTGACCAAAAAACTTAGTGGAACAACAAGTCATCCCATTTTAACTTGTGTCAATTGAATTTTTTAACTTTTTATTTTGAAATAGACGCACAAGAGGTTGCAACAATAGTATAGAGAAGCCCCTTGCTAAACTCCTTCAGTTTCCCTATGGGTTGCATCTTATGTTCTAAAGTACAATATCAAAACCAGGAAATCAACTGTGAGTATAGGACCACATCATTTTATCACTTGTGGATTAGTATAACCACAAGTGCAATCGAGATAAGTATTATTCCATCACCACGAAGATTTCCCTTGTGCTACTAGTTTTCTGTGCTGCTAGATTAGCTTGCGTTAGTTTTCTGTGGCTGCTGTAATAAACTGGTACAAATTAGTGGCTTAAAACAACAAACATTTAGTTTCACCTAGTTCTGGAGGCCAGAAGTCCAAAGTCAAGGTGTTGACAGGGCTGTGCTCCCGTGGAGGCTCCAGTGGAGAATCCTCTCTTGCCCCTTCCAGTTTCCAGTGGATATCAGCATTCCTTGTCTTGCGACCACCTCTCTCTGCTCCATGTTCACATTATCTTCTCTTCTGTGTCTTCCTCTGTATGTATATCTTATAAAGATACTTGTGATGGAATTAGGGCCCACCAGGACAGTCCAGGATAAGCTCTTCTTCTTAAGATCTTTAACTTAATTTTATTTTTTGACATAAATGTCCACAGGTTCTGGAGATAAGGCTATGGACATATTTTTCTGAGGACCACCATTCAACTCAGTACTCCCCTTACAGTCGAATGCACTCCCATCTCATTCCCTGATTCCTAACATACCTAAGCCCTCACAACCGCTAAGCTGTTCTCCATCTCTAAAATTTTATCATTTCATTAATATTAAATAACGAATTCACACAGTATGTTATCTTTTAAGATTGGGTTTTTTTTTTCACTCAGTATATTGCCCTTGAGATCCAAGTCGTTGTGTACATCAGTATTTGTTTCTTTCTATTGCCAAGTAGCATTCCATGGTACGGATGTAACACAGTTTGTTTTACCATTAACCTACTGTAGAACATTTTGGAGGTTTCCAGGTTTGGGCTATTATGAATAAAGCTGCTATAAACAATCATGTACAGATCTTTGTGTGGGCATGTAGTTTCATTTATCTGGGATAAATGCCCAGGAGTGTGATTTCTGGGTCTCAATGTATGTTTAGTGTTTACAAAATTATCCAACTATTTTCCAGAGTGGCTGTACCATTTTACATTCCCACCAGCAATGTGTTAATAATCCAAGTTCTGCATATCTTTGCCAGTATATGGTATTATCACAATTTTTAATGTTAGCTGTTCTAATTGATATGTAGCGATATCATTTCCATAACGGCTAGTGATGATGAACATCTTTTTTTTTTTATAAAGAGGATAATATTTTATTTATTAACCAATATGAATTCCCCTGTATACCTTCACTCATTGAGTTATTTTTTGTATAAAGTATAAGGTTTAGGTCAAGGTTCCTTTTCTTTTGCCTATGTATGCCCAATTGCTCCAGTGCCATTTGTTGAAAAATTATCATTTCTCCATTAAATTGTTTTCACATCTTTGTTAAAAAAAAGAGAGAGTTGGCTGTACTTGTGTGAATCTATATATGTAGTCTTCATTCTGTTCTGCTGATCTATATGTCTGTCCTTCCACCAATATCACATAGTCTTGATGACTAGCTGTATAATGTCTTGAAATTGCATAGCATGATTCTTCCTACTTTACTATTTTTTTATCAGATTGTTTTATCTATTCTAACCTCATATGAATTTTAGAATAATCTTATTTATATCAACAAAAAATATTACTGAGATATAAATTTGGCAAGAATTGACAAGTTATTGAGTCAATGAACACAGCATATTGTTCAATTTACTTAGACCTTCTTTGTTTCCTTTCATGATTGTTTTGTAATTTTCAGCTTACAATCCCTATACATATTTTGTTAGATTTATGCCTAAGTATTTCATTGTTTTGCAACATTTTGAATGGCATTGTATTTTTAATTTTAGTTTCTCATGTTAATTTCTAGTATATAGAAATATAAATGATTTTCACATGTTGCATTGTATCATGAGACCATGCTGAACTCACTTATTAGTTCCAGGAGTTTTTGAGAGACTCTCTAGGATGTTCTATGTAGATCATGATATCTTATGCAAATAAGGATTATTTTATTTCTTATTTTCTGATCTGCATGCCTCTTATTTCCTTCCATCACTTGTTAAATAGCAGTAATGAGAGTGGAAATCCTAGCCTTGTTCCCGATCTCAGGGGAAACAAATTTAATCTTTTACCATTACATATGATGCTACTGCAGGCTTTTTGTAGCTGTTCTTTATCAAGTTGAGGAATTTTCATCTGTATTCCTAGTTTTCTGAGCATTTTATCTTGAATGGGTATTAAATTTTGCCAAGTATTTTTTCTACATCAATTCATATGATCATATGATTTTTCTTCTTTAGCTTGTTATTATTATGTATTGTGTTGATTGATTTGCAAATGTTAAACCAGCCTTGAATCTCTGGAATAAACCTCACTTGGTCATGGTACATAATTCTTTTAAACTGTTGCTGAAGTCAATGTGCTACTATTTTGCTAAAATTATTTGCCTCTATATTCATGAAGACTGGTAGTCTGTAGCTTTGTTTCATACTTCTTTCTTCCTTCCTATCTTTTCTTTTTTTTTTTTTCTCTTTTAAACTGCCCTTGTCTGGTTGTGGTAGCATGGTAAAATAAATTGAGAACTTACAGTCCAGACAAGATGGTGTAGACTCATTTCTCCCTGATCATCTCTGATATGTACTTGTAATTGAGTCTGTAATGTCTATAAGATGCAACCATAGAAGAACTATAAAATGTTGAAAAATAAAGGATAACTCCAGATCTGAAGGAACAACACAGCAACAGGTCATCTTATAATCTCTTACCCAGCAGAAGAAAGTGACCCAGACTTTGTGTGTTTCTGACCCCAATCTAGCAACAGAAGGCACCCAAGCAAGCTTATTTCTCTCCTAGATTGAAATGGGAGGCCTACTGATCACACTAGGTGAGCCTAACAGAACCATCAAGGAAGCAATCTTGACCCAAAATGGATATAGCAATAATAAGCATAAATACAATAGACTATCATCTTCCTCCTTGTAAGTTTCTAAAATCTTATATGATTATTGCAACAAAAATTATAACTCCATCTAATACTAAAATTGATCATCAATTTAACAAAGAAATATGGGCAAATCCCTTTGAGAGAAATCCAGAAGCTAGTTGAGGGGCTTCTGTACTCTGGGCAAGGGTGAAACCAGCCACACAGAAGCCAGTAGGAAAATTCGAAACACACTCTCACCATACTTCCTACCCCTGGCACAGTGCCATATGATCAGCAGGAAATCCTCCAGATCCCAGCTTCTCTGGGGGGATGGAAAGTGTTGCACTACACATCCAATGCCCCACCTTTTCCAGGGACTTCCCAGGAGACTGGTTTCTGTCTTGCCTGTCTCAGAGCATGGATGGGACCTGGCGTACTCTAGTTGCCTGGAAATCTGGATAACAAAGATGGCAATGTGGGCTGACAGTAGCCATAGACCATCTCTCTGGCTCAGTACAGATCAAGCGGATGAAAAATCCCAGGTGTTAGCTTCTCCTTGGGGAGGAAAGGAGCTGACCCTGCATCCAATGCCCAAAATTTTCTGTGCACTGGTCAAAGAACTGACTTCTGTCCTGCCTGTCTTGGAGCACTTATAGGACCTAGCATACTGTTGCTGGCAGGGGGCCAGTGAGAACAAAGACAGATATTTGAACTACCAGCTAGCATAGTCCCTCCACCTGCCTCAGTGCAGAGCAAATTGACAAAAACCAGTTTGGGGGAGGAGGAAATGAGGAGCTGCTATTTAACAAGTATGACATTTCAGTTATAAAAGATGAATAAATTTTAGAGATCCGCTGTATACCATCGTGCATATAGTTAATAATACTGCACTGTACACTTAAAAATTTGTTAAAAGGGTAGATTTCACGTTAAATGTTATTGCTACAAAAAAAAAAAAAAAAACCCAGAACCTATACATGAAAGTATATACAGCTTTATTTATAATAGTCAAAAACTGGAAACAATCAAACTGGCCCACAGTAGGTTTATGATTATTGTGGTATACTGTACCATGGAATGTTACTCAACAATAAAAAGGGACAAACTATTGATACATAACAACTTGATTGGATATCAAGGGCATTATGCTGAATAACAAAAGTCAATCGCAAATGACCTAATACTATATGATGCCGTTTATGCAATATTCACATGATGAAAAAAATTATAGAAATGGAAAATAGATCAGTGGTTTCCAGGAATTAGGAAAAGGATTGGGAGACGGAGGTGTGTTTGGATGTAAAAGAAAATAAGAGGGATCTTTGAGGTGATAAAACTGTATATTCTCTGAAGAAATGTCAGTTGATATTGTGATATTGTACTATAGTTTTGCAAGATTTTACCACTGGGGGAAACTGAATATGATGAATACACTGAGCTCTCTGTATGATTTTTTTACGACTGCATTTAAATCTACAGTTATCTCAAAATAAAAAAAGTTCAGTTTAACAAAATGAATTGGGGATTAATCTCTCCTCATGTATTCTTTGGAAAAGATTGTGTAGAATTTGTGTTAACTTTTTTTATATGTTTGTTACAGTTCTCCAGTGAAATCGTCTGGGTCTGGAGATTATCACCTGCAAACCTACCATAAAAGAATGGCTAAAATAAGTTCTCTAAGCAGAAAAGAAATGATAAAATTTCTATCAGTTTTGGCTTCACATATTTTGCAACTATGTTGTTTGATCCTTCTCCAGCACCCAGTCTGGGATATAAGAGTCAAAAAGAAAACCCAGAGAGGTACCCACCCGGTGGCATAGTGGGTAAGTTCCTGCGCTCTACTCTGGCAGCCCCCGGGTTTCAGGCCCGGATCTGGGGCGCTGACATGTGCACCACCTATCAAGCCATGCTGTGGTAGGCATCCCATATATAAAGTGGAGGAAGGTGGGCACAGACGTTAGCCCAGGGCCAATCTTCCTCAGCACAAAGAGGAGGATTGACAATGGATGTTAGCTCAGGGCTAATCTTCCTCACCACAAAAAAAAAAAGAAAAGAAAGAAAACCCAGAGAATTCACCGTTTTGTTTTTTCTTGGGTTCCAAGATCCCTAGCAGATCTGCCTTAGAAATCTTCTGTACCTTTCACAATCTTTTTGTTTGTTTTATATATAATATAAAGGTTTTTAGCTGTACTTTTGAAGAAGTATAGGGAAAGGTATGTATACTTCAAATTTCTGAAAGTGGCAGTCCCAATCTCCTTTTTTTTCCAAAAGCAAGAATGAGTACTGTTTACTGGCTATCTACCATAGACTAGTGCTTTAATTTCATCATCTTTCCTTTTATATTAACTTTATGGAGGTAACATTTACATAAATAAAATGCATCCATTTAAATGTGTAGAGTGCAATGACAAATGTTCATTTGACAAATGTGTGTATCCTTGTATCTACAAATATACACAAGAAATAGATCATTTCTCTTACCCTCAATTTTTCCTTTGAGCATCTTCAAAGTAAATCCCCTATCCCAGGAGGCAGGGACTCTCTGATCTGCTTTCTATAATTATTGATTTAATTTATCTTTTCTAGAATTTCTGATAAATTGAATCATACAATATATATGTTTTGTGTCTGGATTATTTCAGTAAGAAAAATATTTTTAAGATTCATCCACCATATTTCTGAGTGGCATTCCATTGTGTGAATAAGCCATAATCTGTTTATCCACTCAGATGCTGATGCCCATTTGGGATGTTTCCAGTTCTTTTGGCTATTATGAACAAAGTTGTGCAGACATATATTTTTATTTCACTT
Source organism: Diceros bicornis minor (assembly GCF_020826845.1). Classification (NCBI taxonomy): domain Eukaryota; kingdom Metazoa; phylum Chordata; class Mammalia; order Perissodactyla; family Rhinocerotidae; genus Diceros; species Diceros bicornis. The sequence goes on from NC_080746.1 coordinate 42,475,344, forward strand.
GAGTAAATATTTAGGTATGTAGTTGCATCGGTGTATGGTAAGTGTGTGCTTAACTGTATAAGTCATTGCCAAATTGTTTTCCAAAGTAGTTGTATCATTTTACTTCAACACAGTAATGTATATAAGTTCCTAAAAATAAGCTTAATTTTTTTATTTTGAAAGATATTTCCTCTACTCTGCTTAGGAATTTCTTCCTAACTATATAATTCCTATCCTTATTAAACTCTTTAGATTGGTGATTTGGTTATTTCCTAATCTGTTTTTCATGTGTATTCTGCCTATCTCATAGCCATTCCAATCACTCATTAAAAACTTCCTTCTCAAATATCAATCAATAAAATCAGTTTATGTCTTCATTCTCTTTGTCAATTCTGCAGCAAATGGCTCTTTTTACTTGATGGTTTCTCGTCAGATGTCTTTCATTACAAGATTTATGAATCAACATTTGCTTACATGATATAATGTGAAGAGAGAAGTTTCTGTCAAAAGTACTCCTTGCATTGAATATAAAGAATCCTTTTTGAATATTAAACCCTTTCACATTTCAATGAATCCATTCTAAAATGCAGGTACTTTTGGAACAAATAACTAAGAAGAATTAGAAGAAATTTTAAGGAGGTGGATTTTGATTCAAAGTAATTGTGTTAGGATGGACTTTAATGTTACCTTTTCCTCCTCTTCTTTGCTTTTCCCAGATACTTATTTCTGGGACTTGTCATAAACTGAGAGATTTTAAAGAAGGAGCCATTTGAAATATTATTTATATCAAGGAAAGTATATGGAAACCTTTTAACATCACAACATTCAGGAGTTGTTTAGTTAGATCCCAGATGCCAAAAAGTCAGGGTTATTTTTCTTTAGTAAAATTTTCAGCTGAAATCTGAAGTTCCCTTTAGCTTTGATCAGGAAAAAAAAAATCAGAACTGCATGTCTGGAACCCGGTCAGAAGGTCAAGGTGAAGTGGAATCCTGAGACTTTGGGGGAGCCAAGGCATTAAAGAGAGAGAGGGGTCCATGAGGGAATAGTAGAGAAGCAGCATTCCTGTAGGAAAACGCTCTCCTACTCTGAAAAAAGGTGAAAGCCTCCAAGAAGTACAAGCAAGGTACAAGTGGAACAAGATGAATAAAGCAGAAGTGCCTCTCCCTAACCCTCTCCAAATGTTAGTGTTATATAAACTGTAGTTTGCAACTTGACTGAAGTAAAGAACCGTGCTTTCTATCCTGGATTGTCTCTTGTGTGTTGGTTTGGCTAAGAGCAACATTTTCATTTTTTGATGTAAGGCTATATTACTAACTTAGCCTCTAGATATTATGAGCATAGTTAAGTGGTTTCATGAGAAACACAATTTTAAATTTTACAGCTCTTGGTGAGGAAGTGAATCCTTGACAGGAGAAGTATTTGTTTTCAGGCAGTGGGAGTTAACATGGATTAGTGGGGAAAAAAAACCCTTACATTTGTGAAAACTGTAAACCATCCAAAGAAATAAACTTCAGAGTAATTTGAACAGGGAAAGTTTAATACAAATAAATATTAACAGTAATATTAGAGTAACTATAAAGGCATAAAGACAACTCAATAGAATACCCTAGGGCTGAAGGGGAGTAACCAAGGAGGGGACAACATGGAAGGGGGCCCCTCCTACAAAGCTGGGAATCAGACATCAGTGGAGAAGATGTGGTTACTGCCTACTTGATGGCGAAGAAGTTCACGGGGTTCTCATGCTAAAACTGGTCCACAGTCATTAAGCAAGGAGCAAACACCCTTCTGGAATGTAGGTGGACCAAGGTGGGTGAGTCATCATGCAAAAGGAGTTGGCACATTGGGAGCATACATGCCAGTAGTGTCCAGCCTGGGATGTACAGTGTCTATATTGTGCGGGGCATAAGAAATAACCTCTGGGTTGCAGGCAAGTGGAGGTTAAGAGAAAGGCACAAAGAGGGAATCAATGTGTCTGAAGTTTACTCACTGGCAGCATGACACTAGGTCTAGAGTGCACAGTGTCCACCTTGACGTGGTTATGGCAAGATGGTTAGTGGAGTTGGGCCAGGGTTCAGTGTCACAGAGGTATTGTGCTATTTGGTTGCCTGACTGGAGTAGAGTGCCTCTGATCATGGGGCAGCAAAGTTAAGAAGAAAAAGCAGAGACACAGGAACAAAGAGAAGACCCTTTTTCTTATAATAGCCCTCCGCACCTCAACTGATACTGTGCTTGCTGCAAAGTAAAAATGCTTAAAGTTCTCAGCCCATTATTACAAGGCATGTAATGAAAGAATGGATTTAGAGCTAAGAGGCAATAAATTGATAGCTGGCACAAAATTAAAAGTTTGCTTTTTACTAGGCATGTGATCTTTTGACTGTGTAAGAGATGTTGCAAAAAAAAAATGAAATGAAACAGATTATAAAATGATTCTCACAGAATAATGTGTGTAATGTTTTTCTCTTTGGCTCCCTTTAATCAGATATTGAACAGTATGTCAATCAATGACAGTACTCTGATAACAAAACCAGACAAAGACATTAAAACAAAAGAAAACCACAAACCAATACCCTTCATGAACATAGAAGTAAAATTCTAAAAAAGGAGAAAAAAAGGCAAATTCATTGATGCATAAAAAGCATAATATATTATGACCAAATGAGGTCTATCCCAGAAAGGTTTATTTAACACTAGAAAAAAACATGCAATAAAGAGTTACCATAATACCAAGCTGAAAAGAAAAAAATGTGATCCCCTTAATAAACACCCAGAAAACAGCATTTAATAAGATCCATGATTGTCGTCTTATAAAAATTCTCAGCAAACTAGAAATAGAAGGGAATTTGTTGGCCATGACAAAAGGCATCTACAAAAAAGTTTCATCTCACACCACACTTAATGGTAAGAGAGTGAATATAACTAAGAAAGGAAATCTGCTCTCCCCACTTTTATTCGACATTATACTAGAGATTTTAGCCAGTGCAATCAGGCAAGAAAAAGAAATAAAAGGCAAACTGAGTTGAAAGGAAGTAAAATTCATCTTTATTCACAGATCACATGATTTTCTACATAGGAAATTCAATAGAATCTCCAAAAACCTTACTAGAACAAAAAGTGAATTTAACAAGGTAGTAGGTTACAAGAACAATGTAAAAAATTCAACTGTATTTCTGAATATTAACAACAGTTGGGAATTAAAGTGTAAAAATAATTCAATTTAAATTAGTGTTAAAAATACATGTCCTTAAAAAGATGTGCATATGAATGCTCATAGCAGCTTTTTTTGTAATAGCAAAACTGGAAACAACCCACACGTCTATTAACAAGAGAATGAATAAACAAACAGTCCTATGTCCAAATAATATAATTGTTACTCAGGAATGAAAAAAAAAAGAAGTACTGGTATATGCTATAATATTAAAGAATCTGAAAATAATTATGCTGTTAAATAAGCCAGATGAAATAGAGCACATGCTGTATGATGCCATGTATTAAATATTCTAGAACATGCTAACTAATATTTAGAACCAGAAAACAGATAAATGGTTGCTTGGATAGTGGAAGGATGTGATTATAAAGGGCCACAAGGAAACTTTTGAGGGGATATATATGTTCTTATCTTGATCTTATCTATTATCTTGATTGTGGCCATAATTTCATAAGTGTAAACACATATCAAAGTTATCAAATAATATACATTAAATATGTGTGGCTTAAGGTATGTCAATCATACCTTAATAAAACCGTTCAAAACAAAGAAGACACACTTCACCAAAGAAAATACACAGATGGCAAATAAGCATATGAAAAGATGACTCACATCATATTTCATGCAAATTAAAACAACAATGAAATACCAGTACACAACTATTAGAATGGCCAAATCCAGAATACTGACACAAAATGCTGGCAAGGATGTGGAGAAACACGAACTCTCATTCATTTCTGGTAGGAATACAAAATGGTTCAGCCATTTTGGAAGACAGGTTTGGCAGTTTCTTACACAGACGTACCCTCTTACCATAAAAGTCATGAACTGTGCTTCTTGGTGTTTACCCAAATGAGTTGAAACTTATGTCCACATGAAAATCTGCACGCAAATGTTTATAGCAGCTTTATTCATAATTGTCAAAACTTAGAAACAACCAAGAAGTCCTTCAGTAGATGAATGGATAAATAAACTGTGATGCATCCAGACAATAGAATATTATTAAATGCTAAGAAGAAATGAGCTACTAAATGAGCTACCATAAAAATACACGGAGGAAACTTAAATGCATATTACTAAGTGAAACAAGCCCATATGAAAAAGCTACATATATAATTCCAACTATATGATACTGGAAAAGGCAAAACTGTGGAGACAATAAAATGATTAGTGGTTGCCGGGGTGGGGTGAGGGAGGATGAATAGGCAGAGCACAGAGGATTTTTAGAGCAATGAAAATACTCTATGTGGTATTATAATAATGAACATATGTCATTACATTTGTCCAACTCTATGGACTGTACAATACCAAGAGTGAATCCTAAGATAAACTATGGACTTTGAGTGATTACGATGTGTCAGTGTAGGTCCATCCTTGGTAAGGGCCGGTCCCGGTGGCCTAGTGGTTAAGTTCAGCGTGCTCCACTTTGGCCGCCCAAGTTCAGTTCCTGGGCACGAACCTACACTGTTCTGCTGGCAGCCATGCTGTGCTGGTGGCTCACATACTAAAAAATAGAGGAAGATTGGCATAAATGTTAGCTCAAGGTGAATCTTCCTTAGCAAACAAAAGAAAAAAAAAGTACCATTCTGGTGAGTGATATTGAGCATAGGAGAGGCTACGCATATGTGGGGGCAGGGAGTACGTGGGAAATCTCTGTACCTTACTCTCAATTTTATTGCAAACCTAAAGCTTCTCTAAAAAAATTGTCTTTAAAAAATTTTTCAGGAAAAAACAAAAAGACTAAATATCTTTGTCGCTCCCAGAAACACTCTCATTCCTGCTCCTCTTTCAAGCCAATTAATTCATTGATATCTACTTTGAGAATCCTTTTCTAGATTTCCTGGGTAAAATTAAGTCCTGTTATCTCATGTTTTACTGTTCTTCATATCTGTCTGGAGTACTGCAATAGTCCTTGTCCTGCTCTCTCCAGCACCACTCTTGCTTTCCCTGCAACATGCTTTCTTATAAGAACTAGAGTAAAAAAATAAGATTACATCACTCCTCTGTCTCAAAACTGTCAATGGCTTTCCTTAACCAATGACTTAGAATAAAATCAGATTCCTTACCATAGTCTATAATAATCTACAGGATAAGCTCCTACCTACCTCTCTGAATTCATCTCCTATATTTTTGTAGTGTTTATCGGTGTCAAATTTTCTTTTGGTCCTTCAAATGCTGCAAGCTTATAAAGCCTATATTGTCTTTAATGAATAGTTCCAAAAAGCACTGGAAATAAATGAGTTACATTAAATAAAAATTGTCTAATTTTATGGTTATTATTTACATGTCTCTCTCTCTCCTAGATCCTAAGTTTCTAAAATATACTTTGTCTTTATGTCTATAGCCTTAGCAGTATGTTGACTAAAAATATTACTGATGAATGCTTGAATGAATAAATACATCATTATTAATGTTTAATTTGTCACTTATCCTTACAACTCTTCAGCATACAAAAATTACCTTCTTGCTGAGATGATAGCAGGATATCCAAATGGTACCTCGAGCCTTCACCTTCATTTCTTGGCAAACCTATAATTCGACTTCAAATTTCCTCAAATTTAAGTCCTTTCTTCTGAACTGATAATTTTACTGAATAATAGCTGTCATAGTTTCCTCTTCATCATATTTCTGATCTCTAATATCTTCATTTTTATGTTTCTTGGGATACATTTTAAAATGTCTTTAGAATTGCATATATTACCTCTTCTACATGTTGTAACATCTCATCTTTATCTATAAATATGGACCACCACGTGTATTTTATTTTCCACTAAGACATCTGTGTAAATGAAATAAACATAGATCTCCTTTATTGTTCCACCTGTTTGGCTAACATGAATTCAATTCCATTTTGCTCTTTCTTTCCAACTTACAGCAGCCTTTTCTGGCTTCCTTGTACTTTTGTTCACTTTCCCTCTTGCCAGCAAGAGATCTGTCTGTGATTCTTGGTGGCATTCTTAATTTGCTTTAGGGAGAATTCTTTTTCTGTGACACAATAGGCAGGCAAATTGCACTAGTAGATAAGTGCATCTTCCGTGTTCCAAGATGACCCGCTTGCTAACTATCAAAATCCAGGGGTGGGGAACGTGGTAAATTTCTCAACCACATCAAGCGTGCTTCCTGTTATTTTGAGAGCTTATTACAATTTGTAACTCTATCTCCAATCCAGATCAGCCTGATGACTATATTTTCACAATAGCTACCTCTGTTGAATCTGTAATTATTGTGTACTGTGCTCATTGGTCTGCAATTGTAACTTCTCAAATGTCTTCCTTCTAACTTCTCTGCCTACTAAAATTGATGTTTACCTGTCTACTTTGGTCGATGACTCACGATTCTATTTAATTTTACTTATTTATAGCAAATATGTTATAAAATGCCCAGTTATATAAAACTTTAAAAGAATGGTTTAATTAACATTCATATACTCATCTTTTAGCTCTTAAACATTAATATTTCCCATATTTTGGTCTATTTTTCTGACATATTTTGAATTAACTTTTAGGCATCATAGTAACCTGTAATTATTTCATTATATTTTTCTAAAATATAATAAAAATTAATTTAAATTTTTCTACCCAAACATAATTTCATTATCACACAAAATCAAGTGAATAATTGTTCCTGTCATAATTTAATAAAAACTCACTACTCAAGTTTCCCCAGTTTTCCCTAAATTACCACAAATGATTTGCCCTTGAGGGTACTACTTAAGTCACATTTAATCTAAAACAGACATAGTTTTCAAGACATTGATTTGTTGAAAGCTAGGTCAATTTTTCCTTTAGAGTATTCCAAATTCTGAATCTTGATGACTGCTTTCTCATGGTGTCATTTCATTTGTTCCCCTATCTCCTGTATTTCCTGTAAATTGGAATTAATTCTGAGGACTTGATTAGTTTCAGGTTAAACATTTTTGGCAAGAATAGTTAATAGACGATTCATATAGTTTGTTTTGTATTATAAGATACATGTAATGGTGGACTGTTCTACATTGCTTATACTGATGAGTGAGTTCACATGGTAGCTGTTTTGTTTACTTTATTTTTATTTTTTGTAACTCTTTATTTTTGCATATTTTCACACTTCAGGCAAGTTACAAGAACAAAACAAATAACACATATTATAAACATTTTACCCAGATTGACCAACTGATTATATTGTGTCCCTTTTTGTTTTACCCTTCTGTCTCTTTCTTTATACATGTGCGCGCGCGCACAAACACACACATGCACACACATATTTAAAACTTTTATCTTAGTCAATCGAGAGTAAGTTGGAATATCACACCATTTGACCCCTCCATCCTTTACTGGGTGTTTACTAAGAAAAGAACATTGTCTTCCATACTCCACAATTATTAAAATCACTAAATCTAACATTGAAGCAATATTTTAGTATTTATTCCAGAGACTATATTCAATTTTTGTCAATTGTCTCTAGGATGCCGTTTGCATATATATTTTTCCCAGTCCAGAATCTAATCAGGTATCATATACTCCATTTAGCTGTGATGGCTCTTTATTCTCTTTTAGTCTAGACGAGTTTCTTAGTCTGTCTTTATGCTTTATGATCCTGATATTTTTTAAAAGTCCTAGCCAGTTATCTTGTAGAGTGTCTTTTAATTTGGTTTTGTCTGATGTTTTCTCATGACTGTGTAGATTTAAGGAAGTCACATTTACTCTTGTGAATCATGGATTGTTTTAAGGATAAATTGAACCCCAGATTATAAAATACTTAGCACATTTCATTTTCTCTACTCCATGAAAGATATCGCTAATAAACAAAAGCTCTCTTCTCTACTAAACCAGATTTGAATTCAGAATCCTTCTCAATACAACACTTCCTACAACCAAAAGAACTAAAAAAGAAACACCTATTTGACACTCTTTTTCTTAGACTCTTTCTTCTACTTAACTTATATGGTTATTTTTATATGGCTTGCTTATTTCAGCTTATTCTATAGCCACTGAATATATAAGGTGCCAAACTCACAGGACAAGTGGTGTTGCAGCAAGCACTACTTAAATGGCATAATTGAGAGAAAATGTGTTTCATAGGGTGTAAAGAAGCTCTGGAGTCTAATTGAACTGGATTTTATCCTGATTAGGATTGTCATTGTGATAAAATGACTTATTTGTTTTGAATCTCAATATTCTCATCTATAAAAGAAACAGCATTGCCTATCTTATAAGATTAATGTGAGAAATGGAGATGTTGGACATTTACCCAGACTATGGCAGGCATTGGGCAATTAGCAACTATTACTATTACTTTCATTATTTGCTAGACTATGCTTTAGGAGTTTTTACTTGGAATCCTATCTTAACATTTGCTGCTAATAGTGATTGATAGATGACCTTAAGAAAACCACATCAGAAAGCACATAGGAAACATCCATGCAGTTATGGAAAAAATGCTGTAGGCAATCAGGATGGTGTCATATGGAAAACATACCTCTGACTGTGTATCTATCCCAAATTCTCTTACTCCCTCCATAGTTTCTTTGCTAAGCAATCACACTGTGGGGGTATTCAATGCTGCTTCTAACTTTCTCAAAGCAATAGGCCTATTTCTCCTTTTATTTTCAACAACTCACTATTTTTTACCCTTACCGAACCCCTGCCGCCTGTACCCTCTCAAACGCACCGACCATGTTGATTTCCTAATCTTAAACTGTACATAGAAAAAAAAACAACTAATAATAAAATGGTTGTTAATATTCAGGAGCTTTCACTTTTCACTTCCTAACTGCCATTTGCTTCATAGGAGGATTACTTAAACGTTACTCATCCTGGGCCGGCCCTGTGGCTTAGCGGCTAAGTGCGTGCGCTCCGCTGCTGGCGGCCCAGGTTCGGATCCCGGGCGTGCACCGACACACTGCTTCTCCGGCCACGCTGAGGCCGTGTCCCACATACAGCAACTAGAAGGATGTGCAGCTATGACATACAACTGTCTACTGGGGCTTTGGGGGGAGAATAAATAAATAAATAAAATCTTTAAAAAAAAAAAAAAAAGTTACTCATCCTAAAATCAATAATGAAATTCTTATCTGTTAGGGACTCTACAATTGACAAAACTCTTTCATTGATATTATTTCATTTGATTCTCAAAAACGGTTCTTTGAGGTGCTCAAGGCAGAAATTACTGTACACATCTTAATAATAAATAATCTCAATCCAGGAAATTTCAATGACTAGTCTAAAGAAACATAGCTAACAAATTGATGAGGATACAAACAGGTTTCCTCTAACTCCACACTCCTTGCTATTTCTACTTCATAAGGTTTCTTGACTGCTTTATGATTGCTGTTGGAGCTCCTAAAGTCCTAAAAAATACTTTGATGTCCACGATGAAACTAAACCTCTCAATAAGAGCAGGTGTGAATCAGCCACACTATCTGTGGGAATACGTAGAACAATCGAGATTCCTTCCTCCTGACTCTTCTATCCCTACAGATACATATTTATCTGTATTGTGATTTCTCTTAATCAACTGTTTCCTCTATGTCTGAATCTTTGAACTCAATTTATTGAGACATCTATCCTCAGCTTAAGATCATTTGAAATCAGGAAAGAACTAATCACAGGAGAGAAATTTATTAGATAAGACAGAAATTGACTCTAATATTTTTAAAACAAGAAGCAAATGACTTCTCTTACATACCTTTACTCATCATCATTAAGGCTAAACTGAAGCACAGATTATATAATACTTCGCAGGTCCCATGGCTTTAAATACCATCTCTATGATAATAACATACCACAGTGTAACTTTAGCCACAACAGCCAATAACTCCAGACTTGTGTGCTCAACTGCATACATGACATCTCTAACTGTATGTTTAAACAACATCTCAAAAGTAATATGTCTCAAAACCAAACTTCTGAAATATATCCACCTCCAAAATTACCCTTCTCATTCCACATTTTTCCACATCTCAATAATTGTCAATTCCATGTTATACCTACTCTGGCTAAAAATCTTGGCGTCATCCGTGACTCCAAGCTCATAGCCAATATTCAGTTTTCCAAGAAATTCTATTTGTCCTATCATCAAAATATCCAGCTGATGGATTTTTGGTGAATATTTGCACCACCCAGGTGCAAATCACCATCATCTCACACTTTGTTGCAATAATCTTCTAAGATGTCTCCCTATTTCTACCCTTGCCCTCACTGTTAGTTCATTTTTAACCCCCCAAAAATTGATCTTTTCAAAGTAAAAATCTGGTCATGTCAACTCTTTATTCAGAACCCCCCAGTGGCTTCTCACTTCACTCAAAGTAAAAGCTGAAGTCCTTAAAATGATCTAGAAGGTCCTCATAGTGTGTTCCCATTCCCAATACTTCTGTGACTTTACCTTCTACAACTTTTATTCTGCTTAATTCTGTTCTGTTCATGGAACATACCAAGCACTTTCTTGCCTCAGGCCACTTACCTTGCTATTCCTTTTGCATGGACTGCCCATTCCCCAGATATGCTCAAGATTCACTTCCTCACCTCCATTAAATCTATGTTCAAATATCACCTTATCTGTGAAGCCTTTCCTAATTACTTTATTTAAAATAGCTAATCTCACTGCCTCAATTCTCCCTATTCTTATTATCTCATCCTATTCAGCTGCACAGCCCTTTTCACTGCCAGATAAACAATATATTTTACTTATCTGTTGACCTGTGGCCTGTTTCCACTGGCAGAATTAAACCTCCACGAAGGAAGAATGTTTGTTCTCCAACGTATTCCCAGCAACTAGAACAGTATCTAGCACATAGCAGGCACTCAATACATTTGGTTGAATAAATTAACGCAGTATAATTGCATTCTTTTCATTGTACATTTTAGCAATGAGAAAACAGACCAGAGATAGTAAGTAACCTACTCAAGGTTAGTGAGTGACAGTGAGAGTGACAGTGCCAGAGCTAGTAAGGAAGAAAGGAAATCCTAGCTCGAAAGGACTGCTAGCTAAATCTGGCCTAGGTGTCCCCAAGCCAAAAAGAATTGCTTAGACCTGATTCAGTCAGTGAAGGTCAGTGGTTAAGTGTTTATACTCATCACTTCTATTGGACTTTTTATGAGCTGTGCTAAATTAACATTGAGTGGTACAATGACAATAAAAATGTTATTTGAGTTTAGTAGGCGATAGTTGCATATTAAAGCATATTAACAGTTGTTAACTTCCAAATCCGACAATGCTTACTCAAAGCTGACCACTATTCAGAGAGTTTATTAATTTAACATTGTTTAACCTTGAGGCCATGCTGGCAAAGGAGGAGGGTGTATTTAGCCTAATGATTTAGAATTTTATATGGGAAAATCTTAAAGCAGGAGACCACATATGCTTTCTTCTGAAAAATAGAAAAAATTCAAATTTCAAAAATATTGTGGTTGCTGCTAGGAAAGGGGTGCTATAAAGGTCCGTATGGTGAAGTTTTCAGCTGGTACAGGTATTTCAGATAAGCAATTGTGTTCTCTTCCTGCCAGAACTTGCTAGGCAAAGACACAGTGGCAGCCACAGAATTCCTGACTAATTATATAAATATGCAAATCATTTGTAGATCATGGTTAACTTGTGAATGACCTTTGGTATGAAACACTAGTTTAGGAGAATAGAAAAAAGAATCAGCTATAGATACAAGAAAGTCAAAAATAGCTTATCCAGTAAAAGCTTACTAACTTTGGGGGTTAGCAGGTATAAAACTAAAAGACTTTAGGCTACTAGTTCAAGATGCCACATGAGTTTACACAGTTTTCTCTTTTCTAACTTCAAGTTTACATTGATGGAATTTTTTTAAGGGCAATAAACCTATAACAGAAAATAAATGAGAGTGGAGCCATCAGCAAATAAGGCAGTGTATTAAATGTTTTGAAGTTGAGGGGAATGGTAGAATGTTGTCAGGTAAAATGAAAGCTACCACCTAAATATGCCCAAGAGTGGTGGCGGAGGGGGGCAAAATCCAGACTCTGGACTTGGCATCTGCAAGTGTGATGAAAGGCAGAAGAGAGAAGAAGATGGGTTGAAAACAGGATAATTAAACATCAACATAGCAGAAAATCAGATCTTAATTTATGCATGTTATGTTCATTTGTAAAGTTAGCTTAAGAAATATAATCTTTCTCAGGCTAATTTAAATAGAAAAGGAATTTGTAGGGATTTCTGGGAAGGCTGGAGAACCAGAAAATGGAAAAACAAAAATGACACAGTAAAATCTCAATTGCCAAAACCACAGAACCACGTCTCAAATGGTCTCTCATAATAAGTTCAATATTGTAGTACCAAGCAGTTTCTGCCATCAATATTTCTTTATTGAGCTCAGATATTGGGTAAGAAAATGAACATAAAATTTAATCATTGAGAAACAACTTATAATTGCTAGAAGTGGGGAAGAGGTAAATGGGAGTCTATAGATAATACTTAATATGTATGTATGTATTAACTCTGTACATACAGTTAGAGATAATTTTATATAACTATATAATTTATATAATTTAATAAATATATAGCTAATCAGAAGAACTAAAGCTAGAAAAAGGTGAGCATAGATGAATTCGGTTTGGTTGTTAGACTAGGATGAAGAGACAAGCAGAGGAAATGGATGGCTTTTCATTACAAGTTCTTGCCTACTTCACTTTGTCACACTCATGTTTTTGATAAATTTAAAAAATAATGCTTTTGATCAGAAAATTATGAATTTACACAAAATTAAGAGAGATTGGACTAAAGGCTGTCCATTTCTAAGGGTCTGATCCTGGACTTCCATGATTCTGTGATACTATAATTCCAAATCACAAGTATAGAACCTGTGGGAATTTCTGGAAGCCCTATCTTCTGATCTGACATCAATTTATTCGATTTATTCATCCATGATTATTTATCATCAAGGAAATGCAAATCAAAACCACAGTGAGATATGACTTTCTGCTACTAGTATGGCTATAATCAAGTTGTCAAATAATAAGTAATAAGTGAGAATGTGGAGAAATGGAACTCTCTCAAACTGCTGTTGAAAATGTAAAGTGGTGCAGTCACTTTGGAAAACAGTCTGGCAATTCCTCGAGGTGTTAAACAAAGTTACCACATGACTGAGCAATTGCATTCTTAAGTATATACCCAAGAGAAATGAAAACATATGTCCATATAAAAACTTATACAGGAATTATACACAAAAACTTATACAGCTATATGTTCATAACAGCATTATTTATAATAGCCAAAAAGTGAGAAACCCAATGCCCATCAGTTGAAGAACAGATAAACAACCTTTATCAGTCACAGAAGGACAAATACTGCAGGATTTCACTTATATGAGGTACCTAAAGCAGTCAAACTCTTAAGCAGAATGTAGGATGATGGTTGCCTGGGGCTGGGGGGAGGGGAAAACGAAGAATTGCTGTGCAGTGGGTTATAGAGTTTCAGTCATTCAAGATGAAAATGTTCTAGTGACTTGCTTTACAATATGTGCGTAGAATCAATAATATTGTACACTTAAAATTTTGTTTAAAAAGATAGATTTCTTGTTATATATTTCTTACCACAAGAAAAACAAACATTATGGAAATATAAATTTTTTTACAAAGATAGGAAACTTGAGTAGCTACAAAAAACAAAATAAAACAGAAAAAATGCAACAACTTGTGGTATGTCCATAAAATTGAATATTTTTAAACCATAAAAAAGAATGAAATATTGATATGTGGTACAATGTAGATGAACCTTGGAAACATTATGTTAAGTGAAAGAAGCCAGTCACAAAATACCTACACATTACATAATTTCGTTTATATGAAATAGCTAGAATAGTCAAATCTATAGACTAGAAAATAGATTAGTGGCTGCTTGGGGCTTGGAGGTACGGGAGTAGGGTGTAATATTATATCTAGAGTGTAGGGGTTTTATTTTTGAAATAATAAAAATATTCTAAAATTGACAGTGGTAATCATTGCACAGATCTGTGAATACACTAAAAACTATTGAATTGTACACTTTAAATGGATGAACTGTGTGGTACATGAATTTTATCTTGACAAAGCTGTTATTAATAGTAAAAAATAAATGGAAAAGACAGGACACCCAGTGCTCTTAATGGTGGGTCATATGAAATATTTCATGGAGAAGGAGATAAACCAGCAGCCTGGCACTTGCAAAGAAAGTTGAATATATATCAGAGTATACACAAGGCAAAAGCAATCTGGGGAAATAATTAAGCAGTTAATTAATGATTTGACTCAAATGTACTTGTGGTGAAAGCTGTAGATGGAGTAGCCATTGAGGCCTTAGAATAAACCAGTTTCAAAGCAATGTCTACCATTGCCCAGGGATCATTTTTAGAAGACCTGACTCCCCGGAAGAGTGAAGAGCAGAGGAACCTGAAGAGAGTTTTGTTGTCCAGAAGGGAGTCAAACTCTGGGAACAATAAAAATATAAGCAGATTTATTTTCTTAATTCAATGAATTGACTTTCAAATTCATAAAGAAAAATAAACGATAATAGCCAAGAAAAAAAGTAATAATAGAGATGTATTCTTATAAGATATTGAAATGTATTACAAAGTTATAACAAATAAAACAGTGTGGGCTCATTTTTTATAAAAACACATCTTTATTGTGTTTAAATGTTCTTGCATTATACAGATACTTAGTCATATAAAGTTAGACTTCATGTTAAATATAAGTTAAATACAAAAAACTATAAGCAAAACAGCTGGACAGTCCCTCCAAGCCATGCATCCTTATTGAAAATGTGTGCTGCGATGATGAAACCGTACTAAATATCATGCTCTGAAAATTAACTGTAGCCAAATGTAAATGTTTAAAGGAGTAATAAAGGGCAAAGTGATACGGAATAAAACTCATAAATGGATAGGTCAATGGAACTGAAGAGAAAATTTAGGACAAACCCAAGTATGTAGGGATATTTAGTTTTTTAGAAAACATTTTAACTCAGTGGGTAAAATATAAATTAATCAACAAATGGCATTCAAACAATTGGGTAGTCATGTAGAACAAAATAAGGTTGAATCTATTCCTCATAATTTCAATAGCATAAATTCCAATTTGAATCAAAAAGTTTAAATGGAGTAAAAACCAAATATATAAAAGTACAGGATGACATAATGAAATGCATTTTATTACCCTGAAGTTGGAAAGACGTTTCTAAATGTGACAATATCTAGAGAAAGATTGATGAATTAAATTACATAAATCTCAAATATATCTTGAAAACAAAAATCACCATCACTAAAAGAGTTACATCTTATATAACTACACTCCTATACTATACTTGACATAATACACACACACACACACACATGCTTCATATATAGGGATAAATAAAAAAAGTTATTTAATGCATAAATAGGCCTAAAAAATAAATATTAAAGAAATTAACAGGAAAAAGGAGTAAACACAAATACAGATAGCTCATCTGGAAGGAGAACACTTTGAAGACTTCTAATAAGTTGAAAGGAAGAGAATGACTTTAGTTTAGAATTGGCGCTTAGGGAGAATATGGGGAGGGAAATAGGAACCATTCCAATCCTTCTAACTAAAGGGTTCCTTCCTGAGGTAATGGCCCTGAGTTTACTTCATCCCCTAAAATATGTAATCAGCTTCAACCTACCCTAACTATTCTTAAGCAAAAAGGAGAATTTGGGGGTATGGACTGAATTAAGAATACTACAAATTAAAGAGTATTGTATTTGTAGGTTTTTATTACTTATAAACACAGAGAGATATACATATCCTATTCTTGTAATTGTACTAGTTTGTGTTTGTACGTTTGATTGGATTTAATACTATATATGCTTTATTTTCCCCAATGACATAGCATAAAAATCTGCCAAGTAAATTATCCTAATTAAAACTTTTTCGACTTCTCTTCACTCTTTTTTCTCCTAATAGCTATGCTTCAATATCTGTCTCTGGAACAACTAAGTGGTAAAAAATGCCACATAAATTTAATTAAAAGTGAAATACTGCTTATTGTAAGAACAATGAATGATTTTGAAAGGGATGTGCTTTCAGTATGTTAGTCATTATACCTCAACATGCATTTCTATATTTCTAATACTGGGGCTGATGGCTGGTGGTACATTAAATGATTTCGTGTGCTGGGTTCATGCTGCTTTCCTGCTTGCTTTCACAGATTTAACACCTCTTTATGGTCAAGTAGAAGAGTCTGTGACATGTTGCCATTACTGACAAAGGAAGCTGTGGGGATGCAGACACCGTTTCATGTCGTTATTGACAAGAGCACAGCAGGGGTCAGTTCACTTGTTACTCTGAGGACTCTAGTAAACCTTCAGAAGTCGGTGTACTAGACTCAAGCGAATAGCTCTTCCCTTGCTGATCCCCAGTTTTAGAGATGCTGACTAATTTGACTCTTCTAGAGTATAGAGGTTAAGGATCAAGTATGTAAAGCTAGACTGTCCAGCTCCAAAACTACTAGTATTTGACCCTGAGCATTTACTTAACTTCAGTGTACCTCAGTTTCATCATTTTCAAAATGGTGCTAATAAGTTTCTTGTAATAATTGATTATATTAATTAACGTAAAATGCCTACAATGGTGACTACTAATCATGTAAGATCAATAAATATTAACTATTGACAAAAGAAAGAAAGACAAGGTACTTAGCACCAGAAGAAAATATGAAAATATAGATTAGATTGAGTAGGTGAGAAAGTCTGTAGATTTTGAACTCTAAAGCTTGCGTTTAGATTAAACAATTGCCGTCAAAGAGGTAGCAGGTTATTAAAAGAGAATGATCTTGGGAATTAGAGTGGCCTGATTTTCAGTTGTAATTCTGACATTTACCAGCTGCATGGCTTTCGACAAGTGGTTTCTAACCAACAAGTATTAACTTAGTGGTTATTACAGTCCTAGTACAATAACAGGGGCTGGGGATAGAGAGGTGAACAAAAGAGAAAAAAGTTCCTTTCCTCCTGGAGCACAAGTTCTGTGAAGTACTTTGGGTTACAATGATCTTTTGGATTGATATTTGTAATCCCAAAGTCATAACACTGGCAGATCTAGAGATCACTGAAATGCTATCCCACCTACACTAATCTGTTTAAGGGCTCTAGCTATGTCTCTTGCCTTTGCACAGTTGTGGGAAGGACTACTTGTCTATCACTCTGAGATTCAGCAAAATGTAAAGAAAGGACAGCAAAAGGTGAACCAGAACCCGGGAGGGAATATATTCCTATAACGACCGTCAAGAAAAGAGAAAGACCCTACACAAATGGAATTACTTTATCAAAATAATTCATGTTCTATTTAACATGTGTTAGGGAGCCGATATACATAGAGATGGACAAGACCAGGTCTGTACCCTCAGAGACTAGACAAGTCATAATTTAGCATGCTCACCCTGGCAGACATAGGGAAAAAATAAAGCATTGTAGGAGCGCACAGAGTAGAACTTCTCTTTTTAAATCCAAAAGGCAGATGGGAATAACACAGAAAGTTACATGTGAGGAGAATTGGAATGGAAGTCTAGAGATTTTCAGGCAAAACAAGCAAGGAACCTTTCAGATAGTAACAACATGTGTAAAGCATTATACACAAATGGCTAGTCAGTTTAAAAATAAGGAGAATTTTCAGTGACCTGCACCCCTCTTTTTATTAAACACCTGACCCCAGACAACTCTAGCTGTTTACAGCCTCATCAAAGGGGAATTAATAGATGGATTTGCTTGAAACCTAAGAGTGAGGTAGAGAATAAACAGCTAAATCTGGAAATTTAGGTTAGATTGTGAAGGGTTGAACATGCCATTCTTAACAGTGTGGACCAGACAGCATAGAAGTACATAAACTGAGAAGTATAGATATTAGAACTTTTTGGGGGGGCTATAATCCTAGAAACAACCTGTATAATAGACAGTAAGCTAAAGATTGAAAGCAGTGTAACCACTGCAGATGCTGAAGAAATCATTTAAAAGAGAGAGATAGGTTCTCAAGAAGTAATAAAGAACAGGTAGTAGGTCCTATTTCATTTATTCAACCCATATTCATTGAGCACCTGCTTTGTGCCGGGCATTTTCTAGTTTCTGGAGATTTAGCCAAATAAAATAAACACGATCTCTGCCCTCATGCAACTTAGGTTTTGTTTTATTTTATTTATTTTTTTTTTTTTTATTTTTTTTTTTTTGTGAGGAGATCAGCCCTGAGCTAACATCCGCCAATCCTCCTCCTTTTTTGCTGAGGAAGACGGCCCTGGGCTAACATCAGTGCCTATCTTCCTCCACTTTATATGGGACGCCGCCACAGCATGGCTTACCAAGCAGTGCGTCGGTGCGCGCCCGGGATCTGAACCAGCGAACCCCGGGCCGCCGCAGCGGAGCGCGCGCACTTAACCGCTTGCGCCACCGGGCCGGCCCCTATTTTATTTTTTTGAGGAAGATTAGCCCTGAGCTAACATCTGTTGCCAATCCTCCTCTTTTGTAACTTAGATTTTAGTGATCCGAAAGCTGAGAAAACATCTGGCACATGGCAGGTGCTGTATAAATATTATTGAATGAATTGATGGCTTGAATTAACTCAAAGAATTAGAGAATGACTTCCAGCTAGAGGATTGACTGAATACCGAACCATTAACCCAGATCAAATATAATCTTGGCATATTTATTATCACTGGAAGAGAAATAAAACTAAATCCCTGTGCTTCCATTCATATTACCCTTTAACTAAAAAGCCAAGGGGTGTGTGTGTGTATGTGCATGTGTGTTATGTGTGTGTGTGTATGTGTGTGAGAGAGAGAGAGAGAAAGAGAATTAACAACTTAAAGAACTACATTGAAATGTTAGTGACAAATAAAGAACCTGGAATGTTCTCTGGTGCTTCAAAATGGGGAGGAGGTCCACTGTCTAACAAGGGAAGTTTCAGGGAGAAAATAGGATTTAAATGTAATTAGAATTAAATGATTAGAGAAGATATAGATGGGGGAACAGTGTGATCAAAATACCTGTGGGAAATGAGGAGAATAGCCAAATACATTCTTGGGGCAGAATAAAGAAACTAGTCTAGGGGGAAGAGGGTACCAGAGAGTGTAGCCGGAAAAACCCGGGATCCCGTCAGGGTAGCCGAATCAATGAACACAATGACCAGGGATCGAGGAAAAGAAAAATGGTTTAATTTTGCCAGCAAAATGAGGCTGTGGTCGGCTCGTGCCCCAAAACCCACAGTCCCCTCGAGGCATTAGGAGTTGGGGTTTTAAAGGTTGTGAGGAATGTAGCTGTTTGTAGGGAGCGGGAGTCTGTGGCCTTGCTGGTCAGCGCTTTCCCACCAGCCAGCATTTGGCCTTGTGAGGCTGCCGGCAGGGAGGAGGATGGCGAGATAAGGGAATTGCGGGTGAGTGTCCTTCAACCATCTCCCTGGTGGATGGTGGATTCGACACCAGGAACCAGGAGTTGGGGAGCTTCAGTTTCTTGATAATTTCAGGATATCAGTCTCCCTGTAACAAACCTCAAGAACTGGTAATTAGCCAGAACTCAGTGTGAAGCCACTTGGGCTTCTAACAATTTATTACCTCCATTTGTCTTGTGGAATTCAGGAATACAAAGGCTAAAACAACCAATATCCACGTGTGAACGGATCTTAGAGAAGCAAGGAAGGGGGGATGAGTGCTTTTTGGTTTTCAAGCCCATATATGCTGGGTTCAACATAGGGGAACAGATATTAGGGCCGGCATCAAGAGGACTGAGAGGCAGCTGAAAATGAAAGGAGGCAAATTGTAAAGGTGATGTTGATTGATGAAGAAAGATTTTTTTCATCATAAACCTTGCTGAACTCCTTTGCTCTGTTGATTCTTAGTGAAACTGACATATGGAAGAATATGTCCTGTAGGGGAGGAAAAAAAGTTTCCTTGACCCTCTTAGGGTCCCAGCAGGGTCTGAAAATTAAATTGACAAAGACAGATTAACAAGGAAAAGCATATACATTTATTTAATATAAGTTTTATATGACACAGGGGCCTTCATAAGGAAAGGAAGACTCAAATTTACGGTTAAACCTGAGTGCTTTTAGGCTGGGTTTGATGAAGAGCAGAATGTCCTGGAAAGACATGATAGGACAAAGAGTATGAGATAAGTGTAGCAAACTGAGGGAAACTTAGTAGGGCCTGTCCTTCAGATTCTTCTCCCTCCTCTTGGAGATGGGATGTTTTTTTCCTAATAGGGAGGGCACTTCTCACATGAGGGCCTTGTGACCTGCTTCAGAGGAGAAGGGCGGGGGAAGGTCGGAGAAACCTTCCTGCTTCTGCCATTATCTCAAGCTCCTTCAACTTAAAATATTCAATATGCCAAGGGGCCATATTTTGGGATAGCTTGTGCTGAACCCTGTCAGACTTAAATTATGTTGTGTCTCAGCTGTTGTCTTTCTCTACTGTTTGGCAACCACCACACCATTAATAGCTGAAATATTAGGGTCTCTTGTTATTCTATTGCCAGACAAAACGGACTACAGAATGCTCAGTTACATCTGAATTTCTAAACAATGGATACTTTTTTCATATAAGTATGTCTCATTAAATATTCAGGACACACACTAAAACTTTTTCCATTGTTTATCAGAAATTTAAATTTAACTGGCTATCCTATATTTTTATTCACTAAATCTAACTCCTCCTAGAACTATGAAAGAAATTGGACTCTGAGCAGTTCTTGGACTCTGAGCAGTTCTTATCTGTTAGTTGTAAGGATTTCCAATGAGAAGTTGAGTATCTGTGATATCTCTGTTTAAATTAAACCCATCTAATGTTTGATATGGGCTGCGCATGAAGGGAAAATGATTTTCTCTGTGGGATTTATCACTTCATAACAATTTGTGCAAGGTTTTGTTTAATTGTAAAGGCAAGGGGGAAAGTACAACAAAAGAGGAAAGAAACAACACAGACATTTCAGAGTGACGTGATTTAAAAATGGCAAGTACCATATGTGACTGCCAATTCCTCTTCTCAGTGTGGACTAAGTATACTAATGGGTTAAATCTCAAAGCTTCCTTCAGCGTTTTGCCCTAGGAGTCCTATTTACTTTAATGGAAATCACTTTTCCAAGGCACCATGCAGGGTTCTGAAACTTAGGGTTAAAGGTCATCCTGCAACTCCAAGAATAATAAATTTGCAATTTGTACTTTCCTGACCTCTAGAAATATTTTTAGGTGTTTGAGGCCAAAGAAAACAAAGCAGTGCTTTGAAAGGACTGGGGAGCTATCAATTGATCAATTTAAGTGGGATTATCTGATAATTGGGTAAATACATTGTTATTGATGTGCGGAAGGTGGAAGATGTGCCAAGAAAACACTAATGCCTAGGCCTAGATTTATCTGCTAATCCTTGAAGGAGGCAGTTTACTGAGGACATGAGTAATTGCTCTGCTAACAGATTTATTCTTCGTTTAGGCCCCATTTGGAGTTTAAGTCCTCCCCCTCTCTTTCCAGCAGTTCAAAACGTGGCCTGAATCCCACTGCCCACAGTGTTACACTTTGCAGCCCTTCCTAGGCATGTTCAGACTCCAATTTCTTTGATTTAACATGCACTTCTATAGCAAGAGACTGGCGCCCTAGCCAGATGTGCTTTATGTGAATGAACTTGCAGGAATTTTGCATTTGATTGAGCTACCTGGAGAGACTTGCCTGTTCTCTTTAGCCATATTTTTAACATGATCATTTTTAAATAGAGCCCCAAGGACAATATGGCTTAATGGGAAGAGCCCAGGACTGGAAACCAGGAAACCAATGTTCTAATCTTGACTCTATCCCTAATTAGCTTTATGACCTTGATTAATCTTATTACTTTGTCTAACTCTTCAGCCTCTAATTTCTCATTTGTGAGTCAAGGAGTAGATCTGAGATTGCTTCCAGCTCAAGCTGTCAATGAAAGGATGAAATAATTGATCTTTGTTTCATGTTGAGCATGTAGACCCACTACCAGGATTTTTTATGATTTTCATTTCTATCCTTCCTGATATAGACCTATGTTATCTCTACAACATAAATCCTACTTGAGCTTTCTTGGAATTTCTAGTCGGAGAAGTAAGACAATTGCAGAGAGCAGGACAATTTTTATTTATTCAAAAAATCTATATAGAATATTTCTGCGGATATTAAATTATTCTAAACTCCATTATTTAGAAATAAGTTTCTTTTTAATAGAGTTCCAAATCCAAATATCTAAATGTATGTGTGTGTATATATATAGTCAAAAAGTATGTATATAAAATCTTCCCCTATATTCTGTCATGCAAACAGTAACCTCTTTAAGATTACAAAATAAATTATTCTCTGAGTAATGACCCTTTCTTTTTTTTTTTTTTTGTGAGGAAGATCAGCCCTGAGCTAACATCCATGCCAATCCTCCTCCTTCTTTTTCCTCAAAGCCTCCGTAGATAGTTGTATGTCATAGTTGCACATCCTTCTAGTTGCTGTATGTGGGACGCAGCCTCAGCATGGCCAGATAAGTGGTGCGTCGGTGCGCACCAGGGATCCGAACCCGGGCCACCAGTAGCGGAGCGAGGGCACTTAACCGCTAAGCCACGGTGCTGGCCCCATGACCCTTTCTTTTCTTGGATTTTTTGACCTGCTTGGGCAGATTTCATGCCTCAACTTCATAGCTCCCCTCTCTAGAGACATCTCTGGTTAAAGTAGGCAGTACCCAATTGAAAACCTCTTCATTTTTATATATTTGTTTATTTATTTATTTAACTATGAATCAGATTTATTAAATTTGAGATCTTTAAAGCCATCTTGATCCACAAGGACAGATTTAGTACCATGATATTGAGAGACTTTTTTCAGCATATATCTTATTTGTGAGCACTGATTCCCATTTATTTTGAGAAAAATCAACAACAACCAATCAGACAAGCTGTAAAAGAAGCAAAGAGTAATTATCGCAACCTCATTTAAAATACATTAGAGAGTGTAGTAGTTATGGTAAAGACTAAGCTTCTTAAGAAATATGAGATAAGGAATACTGTGGGTCAAATAAGAAATTTCTCTCTCAAATAACTAGGTTAACAGGAAGCATAAGAAAAAGGCATGCATGAAGTGAAGCAGCTAGGCACAGGCAGGGAGCAGGTAAAGGGAAACTTGTCAGAAGCCAAGGTTGAGGCTGTCATTAAAAGGGAATCTCTGTTCCATGACTTCATCTAAGGACTTATGTTGCTTTTGTCTTGTTGCTCTGCCTTCATTAGAGTGTTGCTCTTACCTGCATAGGCAATGCTGGCTTTCATTCCGGCCCCACATTTCTCCAGATGAAAAACGCAGAGTAAGCAGTTTTCTGATATAAAAGTGACTCAGAAGTGTTATACATCATTTCTGCCCATATCCCATTGGCAAAATCTTAGTCACATGGTCACTCCTAACCGTAAGAGAGGCTGGGAAATGTAATCCTACAGGAAGGCTATGTGGTATACTTTTATCAAAAGTTCTATTACTATAAGAAGAAGTGGAGAATGGATATAGGGGACATACGCAGTCTCTCCTACAGACATATGTCATGGTCTAATATTTCTAAAGATTCCTCCATCAATAGGCAAAACATTTTTCAATAATTCCATATGAGCAATTCAGTCGTCACAAAATCTTAGTGATAATGATAGTTTCAAACACAAGTTTTTTACTTTCAGTTAATGAAAAGGCCAGCTAGGGACAAATACTTACCTTGAGATCTTTCTTACCAACATGAAACACTACAAACTAAAAAGAGGTTTGCTTTTGGGACAGTGTCTCTAATCTTCTCACTGTTGCCAAATCTCTAATTCTTCTTGAACGCCTTTCCAAGCTCAGACATAAATACTAGTATATTTGTGAATTGAGATTATACACTACACCCTAACTAGGCAGACGTTAGACATATCTTAAAGATTAGAGACTTATTGGTCCTTAGAACAGGAAAGAATCTAGCCCTAGAGATAAATTACTCTCATAGTCTTTCTTTCTCATAGAATCCGTGTTCCTCTCTGTGCACCTGCTCCATTCCCCTTCTGTTCTCTGAGCAATCTTTACATTCTATAATCCAAGTTGTAGAAGGAGCTAGTCAAGTTTATACAAAGAGTTAACATTCAGCAGAGCTCTTTCCTGGTGGCCATATCATGGTAACCAGCCAAGTTGCACAGTGACTGGCTCTGGGTCAGGTGTAACTTCCAGAATAAGTCAGAGCCACTTCTGTACAAATAACAGCCAATAACAGAATCCCTGAACAGGTGGCAGTTTTTCTGGAAAGAGAAGTTGAACATTGCAAGTACTGTGGTGAATAAAACTGATACCACATTTTATCCAATATACCATTGATTTTAAGACACATAATTATTTATGTATTTTTAAGATAGAAAACAAATGCTGCTGTTTAAGACAACTCAATTTGACAGAACACGCAATTGGAAAAAGTGCATCATATGATTGATAAGACTCAGTAAACACATTATTGATAATAATAGAGATGGTAACTAGCAGTTGTTAAGCACTTACTATGTGCCAGAGATTATTTTATATGATTTGCATGAACTAAATACTTTAATTATTGTTAACAGTCGTATGAAGAACACAAGATATTTAGTATAACAAATTCAGAAATCTCACTTATTGCATCTCTGGTAGACTATTATTCATAATTTACAAAAAAAGTAGGGAAGTATACTACCTCACAGAGTAGACCATTCATTATTTTTAACACTGAATCCATTTCCTTATTCTTTTTTTCCAATTTTATTGAGATATAATTGACATATAACATTGTATTAGTTTAAGATGTACAACATAATGTTGTGATATATGTGTATATTTGCAAATGATTACCACAATAAGTTAACATCTATCGCCTCACAGTTACAATTTTTTGTGTGTGTGATGAGAACTTTCAAGATTTACTCTCTTAGCAACTTTCAAATATACAATACAGTTTGTTAATTATAGTTATAGGGTGCACATTACATCCCCAGAACTTATCTTATAAATGGGCATTTAGATCTTTTGACCACCTTCAACCATTTCCCCCAACCTCCAACCCCCTGGTTCTGGGAACCACCAATCAGTTCTCTGTCTCTATGAGATTTTTTTTAAGATTCCACATAAAAGTGAGATCATATGGTACTTGTCTTTCTCTGTCTGACTTATTTAACTTACCATAATGCCCTCAGGGTCCATTCATGTTGCAAATGGGAGAATTTCCTTCTTTTTATGGCTGAATAATATTCCATTGTGTGTATGTGTATGTAGTCACACGTTTTTTTAATCCACTCATCTGTTGATGGACACTTAGGTTGTTTCTATGTCTTGGCTATTGTAAACAATGCTGCAGTGAACCTGGCGGTATGGATACTTTTTCAAGAAAGTGATTTTATTTCCTTTGGATATATACCCAGAAGTGGGATTATTGGATGACATGGTAGCACTATTTTTAATTTTTTGAGGAACTTCTATACTGTTTTCCATAGTAGTTGTCCCAATTTACATTCCCACCAACAGTGCACAATGGTCCCTTTTCTCCACATCATTTCCAATACTTGTTATCTTTTGTCTCTTTTTTCTTTTGTGAGGAAGATCAGCCCTGAGCTAACATCCCTGCTAATCCTCCTCTTTTTGCTGAGGAAGACCGGCTCTGAGCTAACATCTATTGCCAATCCTCCTCCTTTTCTCCCCCAAAGCCCCAGTAGATAGTTGTATGTCATAGTTGCACATCCTTCTAGTTGCTGTATGTGGGACACAGCCTCAGCATGGCCAGAGAAGCGGTGGGTGGGTGCACGCCCGGGATCCAAACGCGGGCCGCCAGTAGCAGAGCGCACGCGCTTAACCACTAAGCCAGGGGCTGGCCCCTCTTTTGTCTCTTTGATGATAGCCATTCTGACAGGTGTGAGATGCTATTGTGGTTTTGATTTGCATTTTTCTGATGATTAGTGATGTAGAGTATCTTTTCATGTACCTCTTGGCTATTTGGATGTGTTCTTTGGAAAAATGTCTATTCAGTTCCTCTGTCCATATTTAAACTGAATTTTTTTTTTTTTTTTGCTACTGAGTTTTGTGAGTTCTTTGTATATTTTTGATATTAACTGCTTATCAGAGATATTATTTGCAAATACTTTCTCCCATTCAGTAGGTTGCATTTTTATTTTATTCATGGTTTCCTTTCCTATGCAGAGGCTTTTTAGTTTGATGTAGTCCCACTTATTTATTTTTGCTTTTGTTGTCTTTGCTTTTGGTGTCAAATCCAAAAAATCATTGCCAAGACCCATGTCAAGGAGCTTACCCTCTATGTTTTCTTCTAAGACCATTCATTTTTGAAGCCTTTATTTCTTGGACAGTTTTCCCTCAAGCGGAATAATGATCCTCACCAATACTCTTTCAGTAATCCCAATTTTATTTCCCTTTCTTATAAGTGAAGTCTCTCCGGCAAGATATTTAAAATCTGCCATCATGCCACTCTTCAAACCCTCTCTATGATAATCCTCCTTAGGCCCTACAAACATTTCTCAAACAACCTGGCAACCTGACTAATTGATTGTGATTCTTCTTACCCTCCTCTAGTCAGAAGCCATTAAAGCCTCCAGCTGGTTTCTGAGGCTAGGTTTATGAGCCTTGTTACAGGGCTAGCTGACTACCTGGCAGACTAGTCATATCTCAGGAGTTCTCCTACAGCTCTACTACTCAACTGTGTGCCACAAGGTCACAAACTGGATCCCTCATGCCTCCTGAGAATTTATCTTTCAGTAACTCAAGTTGCTTGAGTTGTAGAGGTTACAATAGTATCTACACTACATCAACCATCCTGATAAATATATATTTCTAACTTCCATAAATTAGAGGAGATAAAAACAGGAAAGTGGCTATTACCTGTGGTCCTCCATCTACAAGGCAATAAAAGGCAAAAAACAGGAAAGTGGCTATTACCTGTGGTCCTCCATCTACAAGGCAATAAAAGGCAAAAAACAGGAAAGTGGCTATTACCTGTGGTCCTCCATCTGCAAGGCAATAAAAGGCAAAAAACTGCAACATAATTTTGAAACTAGGCAATTATAAGGCAAGATGACTTTTGAATTAATTAGAACAAACTTATATATGAAGATCCAAAGGTACCAGGATGCTTGGAAATGTTCTCCTTAAATCATTCTTACATGAGGTATCTCATGAAAAAAGGGAAGATAATCTACCCATGTTTCAGAGGATTTGAAATTGATAAAATAAAAAACCCAGAGTTAGAATATATGTTTCATTTGCCCTACTAAATACCATTCAAATTATTACATATTTTTCTTAGCCTCACTTCATAAAAGAATGATCAGCAAAATAACTTTACTCTGTGCCTAACAATTCCACAGCTAGTTAATGACTCATTAAGATTTTATCATTTTGGTGACAAGTTATTGAACCTGGTCTCCTCAGGAGGCTGATTCAGTGATTACAGGAGTAACTGGCAAATGCTTAATCACCCAATTATTATCTTCCTATTAATAATAAATATCAGAAGGTAGATATATATATATAATCGCATTGCTAGTTTAAGAGTGGCATGAGAACTTAAAGTCTGCAGTATTGGAATACTAATTTAGTCTGAACAGCATCACATTGGTATCTGGGACAACAGCTGTGTAAAAGCATAAGAGACTATAAATCCCTGTATTTCAAACCAGGAAACCTCATTGATAAATTTGCTAAATGAATCAAAGCTCCTCTTCACATAATCAGGAATCCTTCTAAATAGTAGTATTTCCTTAAATAAATTGTTGTACAATACTGTCTCTCAGATAATTCACGACCTTCAGTATTTGAGAAGTTCCTATTAAGATGGCTGGCTCATTTATGTCAGACATATAGGGGCTCCAAACAAAGATTATCCCTCTAAAAATATCAATTTGCCTGCATAGTTATCTCAGTTTTCTGATTATTAAGTGTAGACAGTGATGAGACTGAATTTTGAGTAAATATTCATGATTCTTTCTACTGTCTCTGACAAAACAAAGCATTATCATGTTTAATTTTCTTCTAATAAAATGTGTTACCACTAATAATCTGTTTAAGCATGAAGGATTTCTGTAATCGAGTCCCACCCCACCTATTGGTCAAGTATCCTTTTGGTCACACAGCAAGTATTTTCTTGAGTACCTACTACGTGTCAGGCACTAGTCTTCGGTACAGAGATTCTCAGCTATTTATACTGCTATGGCATACATAAGAGATGATATTCACCTATCAGACATGCCTCCAATATACAATATCATGAAATACCAGCTGTTGCTCCATTTTTTTTGACATTTGTGGAAGAATATTTAAATGTAACTGAGTATTAGTATTGTTACTATACAAATAATATCGAATATTGACCTTACTCTAATTTATATGACACCAATGTTGGATACTTAAAATCATATTAGTGACAAATCACATGTAATACACCAAGACTTACCAGCATGACAAACACTGCTGCTCAGAGCCAAACTTTTCTAAGTCCTATAAGTCCAAATGAACTCCTCTTGGTCTCTCTATGTGTACCATTTTCATTCCTGCTTCTGTGACTTTGATCAGTGTCACTCTTCCATCCTAAATCTCCTTCCTCTTTGTGCCAAGAATTTAATATCTACCTATCCTTCAAATCCAAGTTCAAATCTTCTATTTTCCTTAAACCTACCCCAATTATTTCTGCAAGTAATAATCTGCTCATTCATTGAATTCCTATTTTAAGAATTTATTGTACCTTTACAATGTATACAGCATGCTGTAACTGCCCATTTGATTTGTATCAGGCAGCACCATTTAAATGGCCTTAATAGGATTTTCTTTATTCTTCTATTGAAAAGCTAATCTCACTTTTTAATTACTATGATGGGAAGGATACACACATCTTACATTTCTTTCTTTCATAGTAGATAGTATAACTTAAAAATATATAGTGCTCAAATTGGTGTGGCTAGATTAACTTATGGTGACGATAGTATTCTCTATCTATCCATTCTCTATCTATCCATGCTGATATGTCTAAAAGGTAAATTAAAAGTGAGAATCCCAGGGGCCAGCCCAGTGGCATAGCGGTTAAGTGTGTATACTCTGCTGCGGCGTCCCGGGGTTCGGATCCCGGGTGTGCACCGATGCACGGCTTGTCAAGCCATGCTGTGGTGGCATCCCATATAAAGTGGAGGAAGATGGGCATGGATGTTAGCACAGGGCCAATCTTCCTCAGCAAAAAGAGGAGGATTGGCGACAGATGTTAGCTCAGAGTTAGTCTTCCTCACAAAAAAAAAAAGAAAAGAAAAAAAAACTGGGAATTCTAGCATCACCTGAGAACTTGTTAGAAATCTTGAATTTTGTAAATCATCTCGGACCTACTGCATAAGTTTTTACATTTTTAAAAGACCCCCAGGTGATTCTTATGTACATTAAGTTTATGGAACACTGACAAAAACAAAGCATGCAATTTTTAAATTATACGGTATTCAAAATAAACAGAATATTTAGTATTTAGGATACAGAATATTTACAATATTTGGTTAATGGTATTATTCAAAAACAACTCTGTCTAGAAACAGAAGTCAAAAGGGAAAAGGATTATTTCATATTATTAATTTCATATTTTAAACATTAATAAGCAGTTCATATCAGCATAATACCTACACTGTATAACATATACAATCCAACATATTCTTTTACTAGCGTGGAAATTAATGTCTAAAAATGGTACGTGACTTGTCAAAGGGCATAAAGCCTGTGATTTACATGTTGGATTTGAGCAAGTTATTCTGTTTCATTTTATTTAGTACACTTGGGAAACTTGTTAGATAAATATTACTACTAAATCCATTTTAGTGATGAAGAAACTAAAGCTTAAAAGTGATAAGAAACTTCCTTTAAATCATAGAACAAATAAATAAATCAGAGATTCACACATACTTCTCTTTTCTTTGATACCATGCTCTCAATTGTGCTGTTTTATGATCACAACCACCATGGCATAGATTTCCAGAAATGTGAAATAGAGAGGAAACATGGCAGATTCAAGGAAGTCAAAGAAGGTTAATTTGGAAAAAGAAAGCAAAGTGGAATGTAGTATATGTTGATGCTGAAAAGGAGGCAGGCTTCATTTCACAGGCCAAGTTATAGATTTTTACTTTTCTCAAAATATACAGAATCATTTTAAACAAGAATGTGATATAGATCATTTTGCATTTGAACAGACTCCTCTAACAGCATTATGGAGAAAGTATTGGAAAGGAAAGTAGAATGGAGACAAGAAGACGTATTTTATTGCTGAACTCTAGCAAAGATTAATGGCAGCTTGGACTAGGGCATTTGGCATTAAGAAGACAGAGACAAGCAATTGAATTTGAAGACTAGAATTAAATCAATAGGAATTGGAGATAGATTTGAATATATTGAGTAAAAGTAAAAAGAAGTCTCAAAGAGGAGTTTTAGGTCTCCAGTTTGCTATTTAAATGAATGAAGTTTTCGTTCACTGACTGAGATAAGAAGCCCTAAAAGAATCGTAGGTGATAAACCCTGAAATGACAATATTGATTTTGAGGTACTTTTGAACCTTTAAAGTTCAGAAAAGACTTGAAAATATGGGTCAAGGACTCAGAGGAGGCTTTGAGCTAAAGACATTAGATAGTGAATTATTTGTGTATAAAATGAAAAGTATTGTGGTCCTAAGTTTGAGGATTGAGTAATGCCAATGCTAAAAAACTGTAACAGAGATGGAGAAGTAGCAGACATGGAGGAAAGAAAAGAGAACATGTTACCTTAGAGGCCAATGGAAAAGTAGCTCTTTTAAAAGACCTGTGTAAAGTAAGCACTGAAATATGTCCTTCAGATTAAACAATATGGAGGTCTTTGGAAACTGTGATGAGAGCTGTTTTGGTGGAACACTGGGAGCAAAAGCCAGAATCAAATGGGTTTAAAAGTTAATAAGTGGGCCGGCCCTGTGGCTTAGCAGTTAAGTGCACGCGCTCCGCTGCTCACAGCCTGGGTTCGGATCCCAGGCGCGCACCGACGCACCGCTTCTCCGGCCATGCTGAGGTCGTGTCCCACGTACAGCAACTAGAAGGATGTGCAGCTATGACGTACAACTATCTACTGGGGCTTTGGGGGGAAAAATAAATAAATAAAATTTAAAAAAAAGTTAATAAGTGAGTAGACTGAGATATTAAATACGGAAAATTCCTCCCAGAAGTTTGTTTGATGAAAAAGATAAAAGGTATAGAAGTTAGTAGAAGACTTGAAATAAAAATGAGACTGGTTCGTTTGATTGTATATGTAAGATGGGAGACATTTGGGAGTTTCTAAATGTCTATAACGAAGGATTCAGTTAAAAAAAGAATATTGGAATATATATAAGATAGAAAAAATTGATTTTGAATGATTCCTGAAAAATAGGGAAGGAAGGGGAAAACAGGCGTAGGTTTTTTGGATTCTTCATTCTACCTGAGATGCTACATGCTGCCACAGCAATGGTTGCTTGATATTGCTTGTAAAATAATTTGGTTGATCCTTAATTGCCTCTGTAGCTGTTGGTGTGTCTGATTTATGAATAGTAGCTATTCAGTACAACTTTTAAATGTGCTAGGCTACACACACACATACACACATACATAAACACACACACACCCCACATACAACTTTTTAGATTTTTAGAATAAGTCCAAATTTAGTACAGAGAATTCCCATATACAATTCTTCCAGCTTCTTGTAATGTTAACATATTACATACTGATGTTGTATTTAGAAAAACTAAGAAATTTGCAAATATGTTACCACTTACAACTCAAAAAACATTGTGTGACATTTTAGAGGTGAAAATATTGATCCAGAGTTATACAATTGAAAGTTTGTTTAACTAAAAGGCTTGAAATTCCAACCCCTATATCAGTGTTTTCCCAATGTCAGCGTATAGACTGGAGTTAGTTTTTGGTGATGTTTCCATAAAACTAAATTTATTCTATTAAAGTATTTATCTTTACTCTGAAAGTTATTTTTATTCCCTCTTTTTGGTACACACATACATACATACCCATACACACATAAACACACACTCGAAGTAGTACTGAAAATAGATGGTAGTTTTTCTTCACATTATTTAATTGATAAAATAAATCACTGGCAATAATATGCTGGACATATTCACATTTTTTTTTACAGCTTTGAAAATTCCCATAATTTGGATGCCATTTGCTACAATTTATCTTCTGATTCAGCATAATTTCAGAGTACATGATGACTCTAAAATGTGGCTCTAGGGTGTTATTGTGTGTTTTTGTGCATGTGTTTGTGAATAGAAAACATATTATATAAAAACATATTTGAATGATATTCCAGAGGACTTTTAAGTATGATGTCAACTTATTGACTCTCCTAAAACTATAGGCTATAAAAGTCAGAATTGTGCCTGTACACAGTAAAAACTCAGCAAATATTTATTTAATAGATGAATAAATAAAAGCATAATTTTCAGATTTTTTATGTACTGGAAGGGAGAATGGCACATGGTGATTAAACAAGTCTTTGTTTTTAATGGATCAGGAAAGTTTGTCCAAATTACCTCTCTGGAAATGTCACTTACAATACTCTCCAGGAGGAAATAGGGAATGAGGACCATTCGTCTATTAACATATTGTACAATACATTTTAATTTTTTGCATATGGAATCCTACTGAAGGTAACATGAATATAGTAAGCTTCAAAAAGAAAAGGGTGAGTTTCCCAGTAATGATGCATTCTACAGGGCGAACAGATACACACGCTGGTGAGTTTCCCTTCGCCCATCAAATGAAGCAGTATTACAAAGTTAGCTTTTTGGAGTTTAAGAGAGGAAAGCTAAAATACTCTTGTTTATGTACAATTTTTTGCACATTTCTTGGAAGTTATCAGCAATATATCATTCTTTCTATCCTATCAAAATTATACTGCTTTACTTACTTCTGAAGCACTGCCAATAGCCTGAAAAGATGGTGGTTTACTATAGTGAGAACTGATTGTTCATTTTATTACATCTAGGACCTTTGGGAAGCTAAATTATCAATTTCCTCTTCTTTTTATATCATATGATCATTAGACTGCCTTTCATAGTGTGCTTTCATTTTCCATTAAACTTTCTTGTAATTGATGATTACCAGATAATTTGTGTCTGGACAAGGAGCCATTTGTTCCACAATCATCTTTTCCCTCCAGCCTGATTTAGTTAGTGTCTGCAATATCACAGTTTATCACCATGGCAATAACTATAATGTGACAGATATTGGAACAAATCAAATGGGAAAAGTGTGGTTAGAAAGCAGAAGTTATTTTATTTTTTGAGTGAACAGCCTCACAGTAATCAACAGTATGTACATATTTTTAAAATATATTTATATCTATATTTACTTCAATAAATATTTCTTACTCTTTCAACTCTTTCTCACTAACAGACATTTTTGATCATATGGCATTAGTATGTACCCAAGTATACATTCCTCTTTAGAATCTCTTTTATATTTTATTTTTTTCAAATAGTGGCACAACTCTACTTGTTTAGTAAAGATAATCTTTTCTTAAAGATCTTCCTTTATAATTCTAAACAGAAAGCTGACATGTAAGAGTATATTTGGATTTACTTCTTACCTTGCCGAGGCAATGTGATATATTGAAAAGAGAATATAAGAGAAGAGAGAAGACTTGGGTTTCAGTGTTGGTTCCACCATTTGCTAGTTTTGTAACTTTCAGAAAATCTTCTTGTATATGAAAATGAGATTCAGTTACCCGATTTTATTTATATATATACATATATATCTCACAGAGACTATAATTCTCATAAATACTGCATCCTGTATGTTTTACTTCTGGAATGAGAGAGTAAAAAGATTGCAATTATGGTCCAATTATGGTCTCTCTCTGTTACCTGCCACAGAGATGGTAAATGCCTATCAGCATGAGTCATTGAGTGACCATGTGGATCATACCACCACTGGACACATAGGGTGAGTACTTGTCAAACCAACACTGGACGTATAGGGTGAGTAAGAAACAAACCTTATTATATTGTTGTTGAGCTTTTGGATTAAATTTGTTATTTTTTATTACATTATTAGTAGTTACTACCTATGGTATTACATATTCCACAGAATATGCTTGGTAAAAAATAAATATCAATATAAAAATTACACACAGGAGCCAGCCTGGTGGCGTAGCGGTTGAGTGCACGCTCTCTGCTTGCACGGCCTGGGGTTCGCAGGTTCAGACCCCGGGCGCGGACCTATGCACTGCTTGTCAAGCCATGCTGTGGCTGCGTCCTGTATAAAGTAGAGGAAGGTGGGCAGGGATGTTAGCCCAGGTCCAATCCTCCTCAGCAAAACAGAGGAAGATGGGCATCAGATGTTAGCTCAGGGCTGATATTTCTCACACACACAAAAAAAATCAAAAATACAAAAAGTACATTAAATATATAATTAATTATATATTTATGCATGTTCTTGGCTCACCTCATTTCTTATCTCTTAAGAGCTTTTCCTTTTTCCATGTCAGTCTATGCTATACATTCTTATGAGGGAGGCTTCCACTTACTACAGGAAAATGCAACAAACATTATTAGTCTTTCACTTGTCGCATATAGCTATAAAATAAAGCTTTGTTATATTTGCCTTTGTCTAGTTACCAGTCATTAAAATTTATTTGACTTGCATCTATTTATTAAAAAAGAGAAATAATTTAGTCATATATTTTACATCATCCTATTAATCCAAATGCATCATCAAATTATACTCCTTCAACATAAAATTTTCACTTGATGAATTGGCTCATACTGTGGAAAATATTACTGGTAAAACTGAAGTCTTTACTATGAAATACTATAAGCATTAATTCTCATATCTAAAGGTTTGACAAAATAAACTTTTTTCATAATTACCCTTTAAATAATATTAGTAAGTTAATCTTTAGGTCAATGGATTAGCAATACCAGATAAAGGCAAATGTTATCAATAAAGTTTAATATCCCTAAGCATTTTAATATACCTCCATATATTTGTTTTTGTTTAATGATGTGTCTAATGTGGCATAAGTAAGCATTAACTAAAATAACATGTACTGGAATCACTCTATACTGTAAACAATGAATGTTATTGGTATTATTAATAGAGTTTAAACATTAAAGAGTTCATTTAAATATTTGGGAGTGAAGAAGGCAGCCATGGTTTAAGCCCAATGCAATCTATAGTAAAGAAATTCCCTTTGTTTTTGCAACAATGTTTGCAAGAATAAGACTGTTATACTTATCAAGAATCATAGACAACTTGGTCTTTGCTGTCCAGGAATATCTAGTCAGAAAAAAAGAAAAAGTTCAGAAAACAGGTCTCCTCAAATATCTAGTCTTAGTGACTGTTTAACAAACTTCTGTTTTGGTTCTCTCTTATGGAACAGAATTAATACTTTTGTTTACTTCTGCTTAATAAATCTTAATAAATCTTAATAAATAATTTGTAAACACTCTCTGTCTCCCACTAAGTTTCTTTATTTACTCTTAATTCTTGAAAATATTTCAAGTGGATTTGGTTGCACATAATTTGCTCAGAGGAACATAGTACTTGAGGAAGGGAGCAAGAACTGTTCCTTTATTTCATTCTCATGGTAACATGGCTGTAAACAGTATGTGCTATCAGTGACAGGAGGACTGTGAGAATGTATGTCCAGTTCACCCAGAATAGTCTTCATGTATACCTGCTGTCACAAGGTCCTTCCGGTGTAGCATTTGTCCTAGATTTTTCATTTATTTAAGACACAATTATATTCAAGACTTTGTACAATGCAACAGGAAACCAAGATAAATAAGAATGATTTGTAAATTCAATGAGTCTATTCTTGCAAAAAAGGTTTTATGTATATGTGATAATGTCTGAATTTATCCTTATCCCCGACTCAAAGAAACTAGGTGGACTTGAATGGAGAAACTGGCAAAACAGTTTCGATTCTAAAGAACAAAAAAATCCAGAATATTCTATCTGGGATATTGGTGGGGTTGACTTTTGCCATGTGTTTTAAAAGAACTTGAGTGTTCTCTATGCCAAATCTAGAAGGAAAGGAGGAAGGTGATAAACATCAAGTGGATTCAGAAGGTCAACACTCTAGCAGACTATGTATGGAACGCAGTAAGCAGGACTATCGTTCTGCATAACTATGGAGCATCAGTGTCTGAAATTTATGGCTCAGGATCTATAGTCTGGCTTAAAGGGCAAGAGACAGAAAAGTAGTATGTGGAAGGAGTGCGATGGGTACAGAATCACAGAGTGTTTAAATCTTGGGTTCTAGAATTAGATGGAACTGTTTAGATAAGGGAAGTGGTTATCAGCTACATGATTTAGGATAAGTTATTTAATGTCTCTCAGACTTAGTTTCCTCATGTGAAAAATGAGTATAATAATAATCCTTATGTGAGGTTCAAGTTAGATAAAATACTTATAACATGCTAGGCACTGTGTCTGGCACTACCAATTAATGTTAGTATTATTATAGAGGAAAGAATAACATGAAATGGGACAATATATAAAACCAGTCATTTTCATGAAAGATTGGCCTATCTATGACCTGATAAGTTCTCAACAAACTCATCTTTATAAGAGTAATAACTTTGAACAAAGAAATATTTGAAAGATGAGGCACAGTGATTCTGGTAATTAATAGAATAAATTCAAACAGAATTTAGCAGTAATTGTATTTGGTATTTAAATGTAGATCATCTTTCAATTACTTTTCCTTCTCACTAGTTGCCCTCTGGTATGTGTAAAGTATTGTAAATCTCAAGAGTTCCAATGACTCATATTATAGAAAGAAACTTAGGATTTAATTTGGTTTTAAACGGTTTCTGAAATATGTATCTGAGCAGAGGCATAAGTCAAACTTCTGTTTATCTAGACTGGTCAGGGAATATAATGATCTAATTGATTGAATATTTAGGTTAATAATTCATTAGAATACATACATTCTATGAACTAATTTCTTATTTCAACAGTTCACACTAAAACTAAAGTGAAAAAATTAATTTTTTGAATATTTACAGGCCACTTGAAGATCTTACTGTCTTATGTTCTTCCAGGAACGTCATTTATTCCTTACCTTACTTAGATCTTTTCCAAACTGAGCTAACATAAGCTCAATTGATTTCTTTTTTTTTTTTTTGGTTTATTGTGGTAACACTGGTTTATAACATTGTATAAATTTCAGGTGTACATCATTATACTTCTATCTCTGCATGGATTACATCATGTTCTCATGTTCACCACCCAAATACTGATTACAATCCATCACCACACACATGTGCCCCATTATCCCTTTCACCCTCCTCCCTACCTCCTCCCCCTCTGGTAACCACCAATCCAATCTCTGTCTCTATGTGTTTGTTTGTTGTTGTTTTTAGCTACTACTTAATGAGTGTGGTCATACGGTATTTGACCTTCTGCCTCTGACTTATTTCACTTTGCATAATACCCTCAATGTCCATCCATGTTGTCACAAATGACTTCTTACCTCTAACTTCAGACTCTGCTTGTTGAGAAATTCTCTCACCACCACCACCGCAGCATCAATGTAACAAAGCATATCCTCTGTGCTAAACAGTGGTTGCTCAGGGCTCTTGCAGAAAGAAACTATCAGAAAGAATACCTTTCAGGATACATTTATGGTATCTAATCATTAATGTACCCTCAATATTGCTGGTTATTTTTATTTTAATAATAATTATTATTTTATTATTAATAAATGAATAAATAATAGTGATAATAAGTATTATTATTTTACAAGGGACAGTTTCTTCTCCATTCTTCTCAACAGTTATTCCCAATGTTCACCATTTCCTCAAGTCCTCTGCAGCTCCCTCTATTAATCTCTCTCAAATGGTCAAATGGCATTGCTTCATCTTTGTATAGAGGAAGCAGAGGTGATGTGACATGAACACATATCATCTCCTAAACCCACCTGCACATTTACCTGCATCTGCCCCAGTTCTTAAGGCCTTCACAGCTGTCTTACAGGGAGGGCTAACCTTCCTATTTATGCACATAAGTCATTTTCAGGCAGTATAATGCTCCACACTTGTCTGTATGGACAAGTCAACCAGGCAAGTCAGCAACGTATAGGTTCAGTACCAAAATATCTCAGGCATTGTTGACTAGATTTTGTTCCAATAGATTCACACTCAATCTTTTATATTATTCTAGGTTTCCAACCTCATTTTCCTATTCTCCATTATATTTAGTAAAAGATAAAAAAATATTTTTTTAATCATTCTCCTAGTATATGTAAAGTTTTATATTGACTTAATCCAATAATGTTTATTGTGAATGTATAAATTATCATTGCACTCACACTAGTTAATTAGTATGAACTTTTTGAGCTATGTATTTTTGTATCCTGTATGTATTTGTAAAAATGTATTAACATACGCATGTATTTGTAAGAGGAGTTATTTTCTGTCCTTCAAAGAGGATCAGTTATGTAAAGTGTGTTCATAAAAGAAAAAAGAAAGAAAGAAAGGGAGGGAGGGAGGGAGGAGGGAAGAAAGAAAGGAAACAAAAAACGTTCTCTTAGTTACCTTATTTGCTGTTACATGTCTGTCTTCCCTGTCCTTTCCTCATTAACAAATTAAGAATAATCTCTAATCTACAGATTTATTAATCTTTTGTTAAAAGTGAATTTTCTTAAAAGATGCACACCTTTCTAAATAATTTAGTCTTTTGATCATTCAGAACATCTATTTTATATAAAACTAAACAGTACTTTCTTCACATAAATATTTCTCACATAAAAATTAAACACTAGGATATACATGAAAGATATAGAAATACATATCAAACAGCAGCAACTATTCTTTTTTAATTAAATACTAATTTAAGCCTAACCATAAGTATATGGCAAAATATAAAATATTACTGGATTTGGGGAGATAAACTCTTGTTATTTCCAAAGAGTTATTCGTCTCAATAAAATTAGTAAATCTGATTTTCATATTTTGGTTATCAAAAAATACTTGTAGGCTTCTTAATGGAATATGACTCATGATTTGTGAAAACGCTGATGTAAGAAATGAGTTCTGATTCAGAGATACATAACTGTTAAAATTATAGCAAAAAGATTAATTATGCTAATGGTTTGAAAAGTTTATTCAGAGTTCTTATTTCCATGACTAATCTGACCTATTTATGTAGGAGAAATATATTGGCCACTAGGAGCTAAGAATTCCATTTCTCCTTATAGTTAATACATACCAACTGCTTCATTTTAAATTATGAGGTTCTATTTGGATTTCCATGAAGCAGCTTCTGGTTTTTTTCATTTTATTCAGAAGATCAGATGTATTGTAAGATCCCTATTTCTTATATCCTTGAGTACCACCAAGACAGATTGATATCTGGGACCTCCATTTTCTTTATCTTTTCAGACAAATGAAGTGAAGATCTTTTGAGTTTTAAAAGGGAAATGTTATTTTAAAACCTGATCAGTTTGAAGTTCCAAAACCCTACTTACAAATAAATATGAGAGACATAGGCTTACGAAAACAGATTCCTAAATTAATTTCATTTTGATTGCTTATTTTGTAGTAGGTGTTGAGGTGAGCCACTTGAATACGACTTCAAGACTGAGGAACTCAGTTTTTCTGCTGCCAAGAGTGTTGGCTGCTGATGCAGCACTTCTGAGTCCCTCACTGGGAAAGCCATCCTCATCCATTAACTGATTGATGGGGCAATACAAAGGCCCAGGCCCTTGCTTAACGGGGGACAGTTCCATAGGGCCATCCCTGCTCCAGAGCTCCCCAGAGGATTGATTGAGATCACTGTTACAAATGCACGTGGTTCAACTTTCCCTCTGCAAAATCCTGCTTTCCTCACTCCCCCACATGGTTATTCCAGAGATAACTCCCTAATAACTCCCCAAGAAGCCTACT
This sequence comes from Diceros bicornis minor, assembly GCF_020826845.1. Taxonomy (NCBI): domain Eukaryota; kingdom Metazoa; phylum Chordata; class Mammalia; order Perissodactyla; family Rhinocerotidae; genus Diceros; species Diceros bicornis. Next base: position 42,515,407 of record NC_080746.1, read on the forward strand.
GCATGCAAATCTCAGAATCTCAAAGTCTGTTTCCCTGGGAACTCAACCATTTGGTGCCCAAAGTGGTTGTAGGAGGCAGACCCTACAATGACATTTTGAAGCTGGATGGTAATTAGGAAAAGGACTTATTAAAGCATTTAAAGATGGTGAACTTGAATGGAACAATGATGAAAGAAAATGCACCTGCAAGTGTAATATCTTAGGCGATTGAGAAATACTGAAAAGTAGTAATTATAAGGACCATGGAATCATATAGCTGTTGCTGGGGCAATTGATACATTAGAGAAAGACAACAAAAGGTTGAGAGTAATTAGTCATTAACTTAAAACTCTTGGTCTTCCTTGGCAGGAGAGCTTCCTTGGCAACAAATAAAGATATTTTTATCTCGGTTAGCTAAAGGACAAAAAAGCTTCAGATCAGGCCCAGGAATTTTTCATAGCAGTACAAAAGTGACAGGAGAAGTTGAATTCTTAACCTCCAAAAATTAGATACAGCTAAGGTCAGAGACTTGATTGGGAAGTAATCAAGGAACTCTGAGACTTTGGGTCGGGATATCTGGATGAATACACTAAAAAATAGTAAGTTCCCAGATTCTCTTGAACTCTCTGAGACTGTCAAAATCTCTCACTTCTTGTTGCTTAAGGATGATTAATCCCAGTGATATTCTGGTAAATTTTTAGCAACCATCTGAGAAGAAAGTCAAACAAAAAAATGAGCAAAGCCCTGATTGGTAGCATTTGCTGATTTGCATGATGTAAATACTCCCACTATGATCGATTTCAAGCTACCCGCAATTTAACAATTGGCTCACAAAATTCTTGGAATGTTTAACGACTATATTTCATGAGCTGGAGCAAGCCAGCTCCAGTACATCACAGGGTCACATTATGCAACCCACCCATGATCTCTTCTCCTGGCCACCAGAAAAAAACTAGACCACAACACCAAGTTAAATCATAATATAACCTGGCTGGGAAACTGCTTGGCTAAGAGAGGAAAGGGACTTTATCTTGAAGGAGCTACATGATTTTGGCAATATGTGAAGTCAAGCACAGAGACTGACCCTAGATGGGATTGACTGAATATGCACTGACTAAGGGACTAGATTTAGGTGTCAGAACACAGGGAGATGGACCAGAACATAAAGTTGGATAATGGAGAGTGTACTGATACGGGAGCACTCTCCAGTGATACATAGTTGAATGTTCTGGAAAGGACCTCAAAAGATGATGCTCACACATTACTGGCATGGTCTCAGAAGTTTGGAGAAAGCAAAGACCCACACAAAGTGAAAAAGAAACTCCAGAGCTGCCATGGCAGTCAGGGGAAGAAATGATCAAAAGAATCAGAGAGATGGGCATACTGTACATATCATACTACATGTAGCAAATGATTATGGTCTATGGGAAGATCCAGAAGACAATCTATTTACAAAAGTGATAAGAATGCACTGGTGAGAGGGGCATGAGGAACTGATTGGTGACTCTCCTCTGGAGGCCAGGGCTAATGGCAGGAGACTCTGTTACAAGAGTAGGCTCTCTGATAGCAATAAGGATCAAATAGGATTTCAAAATAATAGAAGCCAGGTGGTGGTGCTTAACTGACAGAAGCACAGTTAATACAATTATTGAAATAAATGGCAAGGACAGCTTGGTAGCCAGGATGTCATACCCACAGAAAACTGTGGAAATGCATTACAGAGAGTATGGTAAGTGCAACAGAGGCCTTGATAAGACATGCAATCTGGGGCTGGGGGCTGGGGTAGTGTTGACAAATACTAAGACGATTCAGAGGCCTGACATGTTTCAGAGGTCCAGTGTTTCAGAGGTCCAGTGATCTGGGACTTTATAGAAAATCATTTTCAAAATAAAGCACAATGCCTAGTAGACCTCTTCACCTTCAGGAGACACCATATTCGACCCTTTGGAATCTTGCCCAAACCAATTTACTAAGATTGAAAGACTGCCTGGCTTGAGTGTGAATAGGGCTCTGAAGCATACCCAGAGTGTGACACAGTCTGCCTCATGGGCCATATGACTTGGCCTCCCATATAGTATTAAATATATTCGTTATGGGGAAAAACATCTTGTAGAACTTATGGCAAGTACCGATAGAAGAATCACCACATAAACTTGTAGGATTCTGGAGCAGGACAATGCAATCTGCAATAGATCATTTTACACCACACAGAAAATAGCTTGTAGCATGGACTGGGCCCTGATAGAGATGGAGTGCCTGGCCATTAGACATCTAGAAGCCGTGCAGCCAGACTGCCCATAATGAGATGGATTCTGTCACACCCACTAAATTGTGAGTTTCAGCAAGCCCACAAATATCCTTCATAAGATGGAAGTGTACCTATGGGATGAACGTCAAACATAGACAGAGAACACAAACAAATTGCATAACTAGGTACTTGAACTCCCATGTTTTCCACCACAGTTGCATCTGTGCCTTTCCTGCAGTTCACACATATGGCCAGTTTGGAGGAATAGAAGAGGAAAAAAAAACTAGATGTGGCTCATGGAGAATCAGCTCAATATACAAGTGGAAGCTGAAAAAAGATTGTGGCTGCACTTCAGCCTTATTCACGGATGGCTTTGAAAGACAGGGATTAGGGAATATCTTCCCAATACGCAAATCAGCAAACCTGATCATCAAAATTGTGTGGAAAAAGAAACTCTAAGGTAAGAATATATGAAAACTCATGGACAGTGTGCAATGTCTTGGCTAGTTATTGAAGGGCTTAGAAGGAGAAAAAATAGGAGGTTGAAGACAAAAAGGTTTGGAGAAGATGCATATTGACTGGACTATGGGAGTGGGCACGAAGCATGAGAGCATCTACCATGGAAAAGGCATTAAATAGCCACATAATCTAAATGTCTCAACCAGTTGACATTAGCCAACCTCTGACATCTGCCACTCCAGTGCTGGTGCACTAGGCTTGTGAACAGAGTAGCCACCATGTCAAGAAAGGAGGTTATACATAGGCCCACTAGGATGTGCTTCCACTGACCTAGATTTCTCTTGCTACTCTGCTGCTGAACGTCCAAACTTTCAATAAAAAGTAAGAACACTAAACCCTTGAAATGGCCCCATTCATTAAGGAAACCAACTAGCTATGCTGTGGCAAGTTGGTTAAATTAGATCATTTCACCCTGAAGTGTCAACAGTTTATCTTGACTATATGCAGCGCAGGTTTGTGTCTGCCTTTCCAGCCCTCCAAACTTCAGTCAGCACCACTCTCCGACAACTTAAAAATGTTTAATTCACAAACATATGATACCAAGTAACCTCATATCAGACCAAAGGAGCCACGTTACAGCAAAAGAGATGTGGCAGTGGGTACATGACCAGGGTATCCACTGGTTCTATCTGCACATACTCCACCACCCAAAAGCTGCCAACCTGATAGAGCAATAGGATGATCATTGACAGGTACACGTGAGGTGCTGTCTTGGAGATGGTGCCTGAGAGGATGGGAAGCCATCTCCCGGGGTGTACAATACATCCTAAATCAACAATTATTGGATGGTGCTATATCCCCAATATGTAGAATCTATGTTCAGGGAATAAACAGATAGGAATAGGAATAGTTCTGCTTGTCACCGCTCCCAGTGACTCACTTGGGAAATCTATGCTTCACTCCTCCACAATTCTAGGCTCCATGCCCAGGATAAAAATAATTTGGGGACAAAACAAGTGTCCCGTTAAACTATAATCTATGGAACTCACACAGTCACTTCAGGTTCTTTATGCAAAGAGACCTATAGGGAAGGAAATGATAGGAGTTACCATTCTGGCACTGGAAAATAACTCTATCATAAGGAGATAGAACTGGTGTTATGAATGGATGTTGTAGTTTGTCACTGTATCAGACAGTGTTCAACCAAAGAAATAGGATCATTAGGAGAAATATATTAAGAGATTTGTTGCAAGGAATTGCCTTCCATGATTGTAGGGGCTGGCTAGGAAAGAGCCAAATCTGTAGGGCAGGCAGTCAGGAAGGACAGGCTGAAAATCTTGGACATGGGTTGAAGTTGCTGTCCACAGGCGGAATTTCTTCTTCTTCAAGGAAGCCTCTGCTCTGTTTTTAAGACCTTTTAAGTGATTGAATCAGATCCACCCAGAATATCAAGGATAGTCTTCCTTACTTAAAATCAACTGATTGTGAACTATAATCACATCTGCAAAATACCCTCATGGCAACATCTATAGTGATATTTGAATAAATAGCTGAGGACTTTAGCCAAGTCCACACATCAAAAAGGCCATCACAGCCACCCTTATTCTATTCATACTTGAAGAAAGGATTTTGGCTATGAGGGTTCAAAGCTCTGGCCAGGAATTGCCCTCAGCCAAAGGAAGCTGCTTTGTCCAAGGCTGTGTTTCTTTTCTGGGGGTAAATTTCATCCAATGATTAGTCCTTGTGGGGACACACAGTTTTGAAAATCACTGTGTGCAAAAATTTTGAGGAAATCCTCTGAGGAACAATATCACTGAGAGACAAAGGAAGGAGGATTAGGAAGAGGGAGAGGTTGAACTGCCCTGCGGTGGCAACAGTGACCTTAGTCCTTGAGTCAGGCTAAGTAGCAGAGCATATGGAATGTGCTGATTATAAGGAGTTATTGGAAAAAAAAATCATTCAGCAAATGCTCTTATTTTGATGAAAATTGCAAGCCTGTCCACAGAGAAAGCCTCATAGGTTTATAAATTTGCTCACCGTTCTTAGAATCTGGGACAGTAGATTCTTATAAATAAATAACGGGCTGAATGTTAGGTAAGGACTGTGATGTTTTAAATGAAATCAGATAATATTCACTTTCTAAAAACTATTTTAAGACTTTTATCATAATTCCCATTTTGAACTTGAGAGCAAGCCATAGGGTTACTATTCATGGAATACATACCAAGTGAGGCAAACAGGTCATAGAGGAAGAGTCTCAACTGAATGGTTTCCTCAGCAACAATCTTATCTATATAAGCAATGTTTCCCCTCCCCTCCTGGTTTTCTTTGACAAAAAATAAGAGTCAGCTTGCATATTTATACATGGAAGTTAACAGAATCTAATCTGAGCTTGATTCATTATGACGGACAGTGGGTGATATAAATGTCAGGAAAGAGTCTATATTCATGCAAACTGACAAATCTTTAACTTTGCCTCTGAACTCAGATGTCTCTCAGCTGGCTGGCACGTCCCTGCACTGGGATTTGAATCATATGTGTCCCTCTCCAGTAAGTTCAGAAGAAAAGCTGTCCTATCCTTCATGAATAAAGATAAGAACTTCCATACAATTTCCTTTCTCTAATGCAATTTGTTAGTCCATCCTAAACAGAGTAGCCACCTGTTGTGTTCTTAGAAAACTATTGACCCATTCCATGAATTATATATGCATTCTTTCTGCATATGGCCGTGTCTTTTAGGTTCCATAATGCAGTGCCATATTTCTCTAACTCAAATCATGAAAAGGAAGAGAGAGGATATCTTAATTTAAAAACCATTACTAGGAACCATTTAATTCATTTTGAATGGTTTGCATGGCATAGGATTTTTCTCTTGCTGAGCTCTAAATCTTAGCCATCTTCAAAGTCATCAGTGTCTTCAGGCTACAGTTGTAACATTTTGAGGTCACCATTCCATAACAGTAGGATAAGTAAGTAAGTGCTTTCCCGGCAAAATACATGAAGAAGAAATGATTCACTATTGTCAAGAAGAGCTATAGAATATCAAGAAACAAGGTGCTCTTCTATTTATTTTGAATAGTGTTTAGGTGATTTTCGGGAAACCAATATTAACTTTCATAAAATACCCATAAGACTTGCCAGAGAAACAATACTATTAAAATTGCTTTAACTGTGAAGAGCTCTTAGGAAAGAAAAAGAAAATTATAGGCCAATAATTAATATTACATGGGGAAGTTTCAGGGAACTATAAAGTAGATTTTATAGAGCTTGGGGAATAGCTTCCACCATGACAATTGCCATCAAGAATTTTATGACAATATGGAACCAAGTTATATACTCCTCAAGAGCAGAGACCTTGAAAAGTCTCCTAAGTGCTTCTCAAACTGCACACGCTGAGCTGGGTATCCCATTGTTCTCACAGCAGTCACCATAAAGCTATGTCTGGTCATTCCCAGGTGATATATCTCCCTACGGTTTTGGTTACGTTCAATGTGAGCAAGATTTGACCAAAGACTAGCATTCGTTCACCTTTAAGCAATTGCCCTATAAAGAGAGACTCTTCTCAGGAAACTTTAGCCACCTCCTTTTTAACCTCAGCTCAAGGGTATAACTCTCCTCTGACATTCACAAATCATAGTTCACAAAAATCTCCTTTTACATATAAACCAAAACTAATGTGCAGACCCTTTCCCTGTAATGCACAACACATGAGACAATTCTATCCACCTCCTCCAGTGTAGCCTGGGATTCATGTGCAGCCCCTGTGTAAAATAGCATTTTGTTTTGTTTAATGCCGTCTTGATTCAGTTTTGAAGCCCTGGTTAGAGGCTGATCAGTACTCTTCTTGAGGACCTAATTAAGCCCGTACTCCAACACCTCTCTGCTCATACTCCAGATCACTATATACCAATCCTAATCTTCCCAAGACACCAGACAACTAGGAGAGCCCCTATGCCCAGGAGCCAGAGAAATTAGTCAAATTAGCCAGTCTGCAAGGAGCCTGAAAAACCTACCTAACCCCACTCCACTTGCCATAAATAAGCTGCCCCTACAATTTCAGCTTGCTGTTATCCTGTCCCTGGGTAGAACCTATAGTGTGTGTGGTCCTGGTTGGTAGCCTTCTCTCCTTTGGTGCTGTAAGTAGCCATCAAAGGAATCTTTAAATCTTATAAAACAGCTTGCCATCAGCATCATAACCCAAGATTCAAAGGCAGCCCTTCCCCTGCCCATAATCCACAGACGTCATCGCCCAGTCCTCTACTTCTAACTTGAAATGCCATTGTGGTGAAGTAAATATGTTTACATTATTTATAACATATTTTCTTCCATGTAATTGCTTACTTTCAATATATCGCTGATATCTATTGATCCTATTGATTGTTATAGTCATCATCTTCCTGTGGAAACAATATAGTTTTATACATAACTAAAGACAGCCTTCTAGGTAAATACTACAAGGTTCTTAACTGTGGTCTCTTTCTGCAAGACTTAACTCTTTGTCCTGCCTCTCTTTTCCAAAAATTATGACATGGCACTGCTTTATCCTAATTCTCTTTCTCTAATTTGTGTTCCTTCATTATATTTTTCTGTTATTTCTTCTTACTTCTAATTGGTAGATATCTGAGAAGTTTTCCATAAATTGTTTATTGAGTATCATTCTCATTCAACAAATATTTACTCAATATTTACTATGCGTCAGACACTTTACTGGGCAGAAGATAGGGCATTGAAAAAGAGAGCCATAGTTTCTGCTGCTGAACCGTTTGCAGTCTGATGAGGAAATTAGGGATTTGCTATCAATACCTATTGCATTGGCAATACCATCTCTCTCACCTCTTAACTTACTTCCTTATAATTCCTAAACACCCCCATTTTATTCTCTCCTAAATTACATTGTACACATTCATTCGTTCATTCATGCATTTACTCATTCATTCCTTCTCTTCATTAAAGGTTTTTATAATCATTTTTTTCATGCTCACAAATAAAGCAGCACTGTTTTTTTGTCTTTTTTTTTTTAGCCTCTGTGAACTTACTGTCTTGCCTATATCTCCTGTGATTTCCTTTTTGTATATCTTTACTCATTCCTCATTTGTTTTTTTCCATCTGAAATTATCTTCCCTCCGTCTTCTGTCTCCCCATGTCCAAATTCTACAAAACCTCAAAGGTTTAGTATAAAATGCCTTTCCTTGTAACTCATTTGGCCAAATGCTAGACACACATTGGGACTTTTCTTTTCCTCTTCTGGAAACCAATAATACGGTCTAGGTCATACACAGTATACTGGTTACTTCATTTTTAATTAAGTAGAGTTTTCATTTGTGTGAATGTAGGTCTGTGGATGTGTACACATCTTTCTTGCATATCTAGCTCTAAAAGCAAGATTTATCTGATTCTTTATTTCCTCTCTGTGAGAGATGTGCTCAGTGACAGATAGCTGAACATTTTATTTTAAATTTAGTTGGTACTCAGTACATATTTGTTGAGCAAACAGATATATGGCTCTCATTATTTTTTCACTTTATTCTGAATCAGATTGAATTTGCAAATAAGAATTGGCTCCCATCAATCTTTATAGCTATGTTTCATACAAAGATAATTTGTCACGTGACCAATATTGGTCTCCTATGTATGTTGCACTTATTTTGTTGTACATCTTATGTTACAGAAATCGGATAAAGTAAATTAATATTTTAACTTGTTTTGCAACTTTTATGCTCCTCTTCCCATTTCCCCAAAAACATTTCCAAAGATGCCAATCTCCATCTGAAATTGTAAAATTAAATTGTAAAATTATGGTGTATCTACCCAGTGGAATATTTTGTATCTATTAAAAGTGATGATTAGTGCTGGCCTCATGGCCTAGTGGTTAAGTTCAGCGCACTCTGCTTCGACAGCCAGGGTTTGGTTCCTGGGCACAGACTTACACCACATGCCTGTGATGATGCTTTGGCTGCGACCCAGGTGCAGAATGAAGGAAGACTGGCAACAGATGTTAGCTCACGGTGAATCTTTCTCAGTAAAAAAAGAGAAAGTGATCATTAGTAAGCTTGTGTATCGTAAACCCATGACACGTTTATGGTATCATAATCAAGATGTATGTACAAATTTCATAGTGTGCTGTATTACAGCTATGTAAAGAAAATGTCTGAGAAAATGGTGGATTTACGTGTAGTTTTTTATATCCTTTCTTATGTTACAATATTTATGATGGGATATTACTTTTATATGTAGGAAAATAAATGTTAAAGTAATAGCGATGTCTTCTCACTGTGAAAATAGGCCAATTTTACTTTTCAAAACCCCAAACCTTTTCCCAGAGTGGTAAACTCATGTTTCAAAAAAAGAATAAAGCAGTAAGTAAAGTATTGGGACAGAGATTTATTATTAGAATCTTGAAAATGAGTGGGGATTTAAAATTTTCAAAGTTCCCCTATTTTGACCCTCACAACAACATTCCCAGGTAAACAAGTGTTTATAAAAGTTCTTAGTATACAAATGAGAGAGCAGAGTACTCTGGACAGACCTCTCAGTTACAGTTAGGAGATTCAGATACTTGCGTTGATTCTGCCGCAAACAAGTTATTTGAGTTTTTGACACCAAACTAATTTTTTTACTTCTTTTGGAGTCTCATTTTTTCTCTTTTGTAAAACATAGGACAATGGTTCTTAAAATATGGTGTACGGACCCTTCGGGATACCCAAGACTCCTTTAAGGGGTATGTGAGGTCAAAAGTATTTTTACAATGGTACTGAAATATTATTTTTCTTTTTCACTGTTTTCACATTTGCGCTGATGATACAAAACAATGGTGAGCAAATCTGCTGGTGCCATAGCAGAAGTCAAGGCAGTGGCGCCCAACTAGACTAGTACTATTGTATTTATCACGATGCTCTTGATGAAGCAATAAAAATTAATAAAGTTTTAAGTTTCTTTCCTTAAGTACATAACTTTTTAAATATTCTGTGTGATGAAATGGTAAGTACATATAAAACACTTTCGTTACATACCAAAGTTTGAAGACTGTTCAGAGGAAAAGCCACCGGGCAACCGTATGATGTGCAAGCTGAAGTAACTGTTTTATTCACAGCACAATGTTTTGGCTTGAAAGAACTGACTTACAAACTATGGTTATTCAAACTTAGGCTTTTGGCGGATATTGCCTTGAAAATCAACAAAGGGAGACTGCCGCTTCAAGGAAAACCATGGACAGTACTTGTTGTCAGTGATAAAATTAAGATTTCAAGCAAAAATTAGAATATTGGAAAAGCTATATCTGCTACTGTGAGCTTGGCACCTTCTCAATAGTTAGAAACTTTTCTGATGAGATAAGTGGTGATATCAATAAATGTGACTTTTAAAATATTGTGTCATAGAATGTGTCAATATTTGGAAGCTCTGCATTATGACACCAAACAATATTTTCTAAATGACCAATACATGATGTTACAAAATAACTTAACATAAAAGAAAAACCAATGGTTTTAAGGTAAAAAAAAAATATCATGTGCATATTGATGTGGTATCAGACTCCACATTGCAATTATTCTTTAAAAACAACCAACGCTTGAGTTTTGGTGTAGTATCAAAGGAGAATATCCACAATTATCTCGAAACTCTGTTAAAATACTTTTCACATTTCCAACTAGATACTTGAATAAGGCTGACTATTCTTCATATAGTTCAACCAAAACAACATTGTAATAAAATTAATGAAGAAGCAGATGTGAGAATCTGGCTCTCATATTAAACCAGACATTAGAGATTAACAAAAATAAGAAACAATGCCTCTTTCCTCACCATACTGGAAAATATTTGTCATGAAAAATATGCCATTTATATTAACAGGTTTAGCAGGTTAACAGGTTTATGTTAATGGCTATATCAGGAGTTGGCAAACTAAATCTCATAGACCAAATCCAGCCTGAGGGCCATGTCTAGCCTTTGTTATTTTTGTAAATAAAGTTTTCTTTAGAATAGAGTCACACACTTTTGTTTACATATTGTCTATGGCCTTCTTCTGTGCTACAACAGCAGGATTGAGTAGTTGCAAGAGAGACTTTATGGTCCACAAAGCCAAAAGTTTTTACTATCTGGTCCTTCACAGAAAAAGTGTGCTGATTCCTGAGTGTATTATTGTTATCTTTAAATAAATTAATACACATTCTTTAAAATTTCTGTTTTAATTTCTAAAATGGTAAATATCAAGAGATTTAACCTCACATAAATTAAAGTTCTTTAAAATTATCAATAATTTTTAAGAACATTAAAAATTGGGTCCCCAAAACTTAAGAACTACTACCCTAAGCCAGAATAAATCTTATCTTTTGAAAATACCATAAGTACTCCATAACCTGCTGTTTCCTTTCCAAAACTATCTCACAGTCCTTAGACTGACTGTAGCCAGCCCTGGTGGTCTAATGGTTAAGATTTGGTGGTCTCACCGCTGTGGCCCGGGTTCATTCCCAAGTCAGGGAACCACATCACCCGTCTGTCCGTTGTCACACTGTGGCAGCTACGTGTTGCTGTGATGCTTTTGAAAGCTATGCCACTGGGAATTAAAATACCAGCAGGATCACCCATGGTGGACACGTTTCAGCAGAGCTTCCAGACTAGACAGTCTAGGAAGAAGGACCTGGCCACCCACTTCTGAAAAAATTGGCTGTGAAAACCCTATGGATAGCAGCAAAGCATTGTCAGAAAGACCAGACAGGGTTCTGCTCTGCTGTCACTAGGAGCAGAATCTCCTGTATGGCACTAACTGACTGCCCCGTGACAGGGCCCCTGCTCCTCTCTAAGTAACAGAACTCTTCTTCCTGGTTCCAGAGACCCTCTCCTCTTCTTTTCTCTATTAGGATGGTGACAGCCCTGCTATTATTTGCTCTGAGTTCCTGTACTATCCTTGTGGTTCCTCCAAACTCCACCCACATCTTTGTTATTAACTCCTTTGATAATAATCTCTTCTTCAATTATCCTAATTTGAATGTACCATATATATTTCCTTTGGGACCCCAACTAACTAAACATATATATACATATATATGTATATACACACTCCATATCTTATTTAATACAACAACCGTGAAATACCTATCTTTTAGTTGTCCTTTTACAGAAATGGAAAATAAGACACAAAAAGATTAAATAATTACCTCTAGGACATTGAGTTAGCATGTGAAGCCAGGATTATAATGCAGGCAGGCAATCTCACTACAGAGTTTAGGCCATCAACCTCCAAATAACTCTCATTCTATTAAACAGAAATTTTACTTATTTTTATGTCATCCTTATTATTACCCTTAGAAACAAATAATTGGATTTTTTGTGACCACAGTATTAGCATTAGCAACTCATAACTGTATTTTTCAGTATACTGGATGCTCAGTGTTATGGCTTTGCATTTTCCATGGTAGTATAATACAGCAAGAAAAAAAGAGCTACTAAACAAGTTACTTCAGCATGAACTATGGCATCTGCAATAACAAAATATTTGTCTTTGCAGTCTGATATGATACTTATGGTTTAATACTAGGCCTGAATGTAAAATTTTCAACTTCCCATATTATTTCCACTTCTACCTACAGTATTTGCATGCTACATCAAACTATATTTCATCCCATCAGTGTTTTGTTTTTATAAGTCTATCTAGCATTACTCTATAGGGTGCAGGGAAAGATGAACAGCTTATTGATTTGTAAAACACAAGGGATTGTGTCCCTTACTATATGGGCAAATGAAAACTCTTGAGCTGATTAAATGCCTCACCATAAACCAAAAGGCCCATTTATCATTTCAACCAGTAAGTACTGCACTATACCAGAAATATGTCTGCTTCTGGCAGCTAAGGTGTAAGCAGTGTATTCACAGGGAAATCTCTGTGTTTTCTCTTGACAGTCATGACTTTCTTCTTTTCCATTATATTTTTAGTCACAATCATTTTAAAGTATAAATTCCAAGCAAACACCTGAATTCCTACAAAAAATGTGATATTCATATAATCATTCTTCACATCCTCAATTTAACTCAGGATGGTCTTAAACATAGGGCAAGAAGGTTGCTTTTCCTCTGCTGCGATTTTAAGAGTCCTAAAATAGCTCCATGTTAATTCTTCCCACATTCCTCACCTGCCAGTTTTCTGAATATTTCATTCTCTAACCATAAGGCAAAGCCTTTCCTCCCACATTCTGAACTGAAGCTAAAAATGCAAACTCCTCAGGAGAGGAAACACTATAAATTAAATTCAGACTCAGGTGTCAATGACTGATATGAAACTATTTCTCAAGGAGTAGGTTTTGACATGAGGAGACTCCTAAGGTAATACTCCAAAAAGGGATGAAAAGTAGGGGGCCACTGACTAAATAAAAGGCTCATAGAAAGGGATGTCTGGGGCGACCTCCACATTATCACATGACACAGTATTTCTAAAACATGACTGGTGATACAAAGACTTAGTATAAATTTTGTTAAAATCCTAGGTTCCTGGCCTCACTCTAGAAATATCAAATCAGAATTTACAAAGGAAAGGGCTGTGAATTTTATTTTTAAGTTGTGTCCAAGAGAATTTATTCAATCAGGCAATTTTTGGAAACATTATTCTAGTGAGAAGGATGGAAATTGTGACTGTTCGCACCTAGCCATGTGGTTTTGATTGTGTTGCTTAACCTCTCTCTGCCTAAATTATATTACTAAAAATTATTGATAATGATACTTAATTCACATAGTCGTTATAAGAATTAAATAAAGTAATACATACGACAGTGCCTGAAATCCAGTAAGCACCCAATAACAATTAATCCTTTTCCTTTACCTGTGTCATAGTTTTGCCACAAATTAGCAAGATTACCAGGACTGGGCCTGCTTCTCCAAATTCCGTGGAGGGTTAGGCACTCACAAGAGGCTCTCCAAGGCCTTAAAATACCAAAAATGCTCATTATTAACTTGTTGTTTGAGATGAATAGAGTATCTAAAGTGTCATTATCTGCATGGTGATAACATATCCCACTGGCTTCAATTGGTCATTTTTCTATTTTTTCCATCTTATTTTAGAACATGAAGAAGCACAAAGTAACGGCATCTGAAATTCAATTTACTCACAGTTGATTGACTCTTTCAAGGTAGATTTAATCTATCACTTCCTTTTGTATTTCTTTTGAAAAATTAAACGAGGGCTTCAGAGAACAACACAAAAGATAAATCTAAATAGATACAGGTAACAGTTCTGCCTTGTGTGACTTAAGAAAAGTCCAGTACAGCCAAAAAGAAGCTGTTTAGCTTAGGTTCAGAAATTGTCGTAATCCTGGCCCTGATGATCAAAGAGGCAATGTCCTTGAACAACTACTTGCTCAAAGCAGGTATTTGGTAAATTCTATTGATAGGTTGAACAGACAGGTATACTAATTCGTCACACAGTTTGTCACAGTGGCCTGTTTTCCTGAGAATCCCATTTGACGGTGTAATATATTTAGTTATATGCGATTCTTCCGTTCCTTAGGAGATTTTAAGGTCCTTGAAGGTAAAAATGTTGAATTCATCTTTGTATCATGTATTGTAGCATCTTATCCATAGTAGATGCTCAATGAACCTTGTTGAATTGGTTCAAAGTAGCCTACATAAATTTATTTTTTGCTTTCCTTACTGATTTTTATGAACTGTGCATTGCATCATTTTTATTTAACAAATTCAGTTTGATTTAACAAATACCGTTATCTTACCATAACTTTTTTTGTTTCCAGACTACAAACAGAAGCTGTCAGGATGCTCTGTTTATAATACAACTTTCCAAATGAAAAGCACATTATGCCAGATATGGCTCCTGTTGGAATCTGATGAAGTGGTGACACCTCCAGTCTTCTGATATTTATTCCAGTGTGATATTAATTTCATAATGATATGAAGCATTGAGATAGAAAATTCTCTGGAGCTTTTGCGGATGCTGCCTCTTTAGACGGAAAATGGAGGAAATAAACAAGTATGTTTATTTCCTCTCTTTAATAGATTCCATACTCTTTAATAGATATTTACACATACATTATAATGTTACATCTTTACTTCAATTCTAAGACATAAAAATTATTATCCTCATTTTAAATTAGAGAAAATAGAGGCTCAGAAAAGTAACTTGAGTCCAATTACATAGTTAACACTACAGTTGAGATTGGACACTAGCTCTGCCCTATTCCAAAAACTAATCTCTTTACCCTCAGGACACAACCTTTAAGTACAGATTAGAATCACAATGGAGGCAATACACAATCTTCAGTTACTCCTCCAAGGCTTGCTATCTCCAATTCTCATTATTATCATAAGCAACCCATGTCCACTCATCTAATAGGTTAGCACTTCTCCTTTTATAGCATCCTTGTCATCTGTTCTTTGCCTTTTGAAAAGCACCGTTGCCACGCCATTAAAATATACCTTTTCCTTTCTTGTCTCTTGGCTCCTATTTCTCTAGCCTTTTGATGCCCAGTTAGAGAATGTAATTCACTGAGTGGGCACCTGAGTATTATCTATTTTCAAATATTTTAAATCCAATGTGCTTAATTTGCTTTAGGCAACATAACATTGTTGAGAAACATGTCTACATCAACTGTAAATGAAAAGATATTATGTAGAATTGCTTTGGGTTCATTTTTTCCCATTTCAATTTAGTATATTTATCTTTGAGGACAGCTTTGCTACTTCGTGATTTCATCAGTTCTCTGAAATTGAATCTACTTGTGATCCAAATGTGAATTGCTTGACTAATAGCCCATTTGGCCAATGATATAGTCAATTTTGGCAATGAAATAGATTTGAAATATCAAAAATATGTATTTCCACAGTTGGAGAAATAAATAGCATGGCATACTTTCCTGCTAGTAATAACATTCAAGATATATTCACAGAACCACCAGAATATAAAGCAGGGAGAAAGTACCTACATTTGACAGTTAACACAGGGTAAATTAGAAGTATTTTCGTGTATAAATAAGGTAGACTTGCAATGTATAACACAAGGAAAATTCCATTAGTGGCATGTTTGTGGCGACAGTGGATGGAGTGGTGTTGAAACAAGAGCGGCTGCTTTCCAGATTTTGATTACTGTAAGAAAAAAATCTTCATTCTAATGATTGGTTAGATTTGGCTCTTTATAAGTAGTTTCTATAACTATATCTGGATGGCTTTTTTCCCTCAACGTTTTATAAAGATAAGAAAGATGAATTGAGACTGATAAGAAAAGAATTCTGTATACCATAGTACTTTTATATGCCATCTACCATGGTCATTTTATGCAATAAAATAAAGCATATTCACTCAGCTTCAAAGTTTTCAGTTCTTCTTTGGTAATGACACTTGAATCAGGGTGCTGAAGAGAAGAAGCTCTATGAAGACTTCAAAAGGGTCCTCTCCTGGGAGGGGGGGCAACGTTGCTTTATCCCATATAATTTTCCCTGCATCCAAATCGTTTTTCTGAACAGCCATAGGTCTTCATCTTTGCTTATATGCTATAGCTTTCTGCCTTCTTATCAAACGGTTCCGTTGTTATAATTCACCAATCAGCTGCATTCTTTCTTTGAATCTGTATTTTTATGTGCCCAATACCTGTTAGACTCGATTTCTTTGCTGGAATCATCATTTTTAGGGCTATGAAAAGAGTTTTTGAACTTTTTTTGGTGGGGGGAAGCAAGCTACCGATTTGAACCAGATTTGAAAATAGATCTTCCATTTTGTTAACACCATAATACTTCCCCTGTAGCACTGTTAAGCATCACTTGGAAATACAATATGTTGGAATTCCTTGTTTATCACTTAATATGTAAATTGACTTAGGTTTATCTGTGAATATGACACTGTAAGGAGAGAGTGACTTCACCCAACTGGATCTTCTGGTTTCAGCAATACGATTTTTAAAATATGGTGTTGTATTTCACATGGCAAAAACATTTTCATAGATTTATTTTTGAACTCTGTGCTCAGAAAAAAAGACCATGAAGAATGTGTCGTTAAGAATCTTTTTTGTCTAAATCTATTTAGAAACGTTTCCTCCAAAATATACCCCAATATTCCACGCTATTAAACTTTGATAAAAATACTGATGACAAATGAAACAGGAGAAAGTTAACTAACAGCAAGGTCTTTAATTTTGATTTAAGCACATGAGCAGATGTAGCAGAGAGCAGTCTAGACTGGAATAAGTTCCAGATGGGGTGCCTATGTCAATAAAACCCTTTGAAGAATTAGTGCTATGTGAAATCCCAGCGCTTGAAGACTGAATACTTTTAATTGCTCTACTAATAAAACATAATTGACAAGCTCTAAGATTTTGCCCACCTTTGGTTGTTACTATTTGTAACACAATTTGAGCAATAAGAACAAGAAAGAAATTCAAAATTAGCCAGAGAGCAAAAGAATGCAAAATTATTAGAGTTTAATGAATTTAAAAAATTATCCAGTGAAGTGAAATAGTTTTTAAAAATAACTACAGAAATGTAGAAAATACGTGACTTCCCTATATCAAACTCTTAGTATGGGGGCAGGCCTAGAAATTACTGCCAGTTCAACGGTGAGGATTAGATGTTCTAGATTCATTTTAGATAGATAACACACACATATAGCTAAGTTTAACCCTAAAATAACGTTTTACTCTTTGATTTACTTATCACATCTATACTGTAACTATTTCAGGATGAAATAATATAACAGATACACTAATTCATCACCAGTCTTATTTACTTTGTCTTTTTTTATTATTGAGCTTTATTTTGAGCATTTTGATTGTTTCGTGTATCATGGAGCTCAGTAGGATTAATTTGTCCAAAAAATATAAAACTTTAATATTTATTAACTATTTTTTCCTTGAATAGAAAATTACATAGATAATATAGGCATTTCGTTTTTATGACATTGATAATTCCAGTTTTGACTTTACAATACTATTTATTCCCTCATATCAAAAACTCAATTAGTTTAAAAATGATTTGGGGGAATCCTTTTGTAATTTTGACTATTCCTATTACATGGGAGTGAAAACTATCATGGTTTTCTGTTGAGGACTGAGACTTGTGACATTTTGCTTGCTCAGGGGAATGTTTTAGCTGGGCTAGGCAGTCTGAGGTGAGCCCCACTGGAAGAAGTGATAGGCTACTTAAGTACAAAGAATGCCTGGAAAGGAGGAGCCCCAGCAATTACTCTGAAAGAAGATGGCAAAATGTTAGGCAGGTGAATAGAGCTCTAACAGAGGCAAGCCCCTATTTCACAATTTTGCCACAAGTTGATTATGGCAGATTCTGTTCAGTGCCTTGACTGTTGAACCTCATCTGACCCTCAAACTTCTGTCTGAAGTGTTCCCACATCTACAAATACAAAACCTGATAGATTCAATCTCTTAAAGTCTTCCACATCATCTATATTTTTTCTATACCTATTGCCAAACCCTAGTCCTGAATATCGTCAACTCTCAACAGGATTATGCCAACACAGTCCTGAATGGTCTTCTTGCTTCTGATTTATCAAATCTGATCTATTTTCTACACCATTGTCCCCTGAAATAAATTTGTGCCCTCAAGACTAACTCCCAAGATGATCCATGAGTATACGAGAAGAAAATATTAGAAAGTCACTTGACTTAATTCTTTAAAAACATATAAGAAAAATATTACGTTTATTACTTTTTAATGTCCACACTGACACTGGTTCTCTCACTTGGTTTCTCAGGCTTTCACATGTCACGTACTTTAAGAAGGTATTCTGCAGAGAGGATAGACGTCAGTAACATTGAGGGGTCCCTGGAAACATGGTGCCTTCATTCTTTTTTTTTTTGTGAGGAAGATCAGCCCTGTGCTAACATCTGCCAATCTTCCTCTTTTTTTTTGCTGGGGAAGATTGGCCTTGGGCTAACATCCATGCCCATCTTCCTCCACTTTATATGGGACACTGCCACAGCATGGCTTCCCAAGCGGTGTGTTGGTGTGTGTCCGGGATCCGAACTGGCGCACCCCGGGGCCACAGCAGTAGAGAGCGCACACTTAACACCTTGCGCCACCGGGCCGGCCCAGTGTCTTCATTCTTATTTCCCTTTCATTGTGTTGTCATTAACACAGTATATATGTGTTCTATTAAATGGTTACAGGGATTATATTGCCCAGTTTTATGTAAAAATATCACACAACATGAACAGATGGTTTAAAGGATCTCTCCCCAGAGCAAATGTTGTATCAATGAAGCAAGCAGAAGCAACCACAAGGAAAAACAGTAGGGGCACTTTTCTTATTCCTGGTGAGCTCTTCGTCAGCTATATTACAAGATGGTCTAAAACAATGATAATTTAATCATCTCTGAAAAAAGTCGGTCCCAAAAACCAACACTAAAAAATATGAATTAATTTTCGCGTTCATTAACAAGGAACCTCACCACCAGTGTATAATTTGCCTTGAAATACTGGCTACTAAAAAGAAGAGAACAAAAGGACCAGCAAGACATTAAAAATTATTTAGTTGAACTTTATTTTATTCGTTGTTAATGCATTCTTTAAATGTTTTATAATGAATATATTTGTAAAATTTGTAAAATATTGTATATATTTGTATATACACATACCATTTTACCATATACACATACACACACACACAAGCAAACTATTGAGAGAGAATGGTCAAAATGATTTACTAATTGAGGTACATGATCAAAAATATTTAAATAGCACAAAGCCAGAGTGATGTTTCTAAAACACCGTTACGATCATACCATTTTTTGCTTAAAATCTTTACATGCTTATCCGATATCTTAGGATGAAATCCAAACTCCTCACCACAGCATTCAAATCACATTTCGTGGCATGGTCCCTGCTTCCTTCTCCGCCTCTGTCTTTCCCTTCACACGCTAAATACTGCATATTTTCTTATCCTTGTACATCATCTCACAGTGCCAAGCACACACAGTTTCTACATTTTGGAGGAACTAAATTACACTAGAAGCTTAGGTACTTTATGCTTGTGAAATATGTATTTGTTTATCTAATTAAGTCTGTGGAAGCAAACGGCCTGGGTATAGTAAAGAACAGTTGTTTGCTCTGAGATTTCAGCATAAAATTGGCAGAATATTAGCAATAATATTAAGCGACGGGAGGCTAAAGGATTTTCTACTGAACTTTCAGTTCCCTTCACATGCCATGTTCTCTTGATCCAATGATACTATTCCCTTCCCTTCTTTTCAACAAGTTAATGCCTATCTCATTTTCAGACCTCAACTTGCATGTCACTTTTTCCAGGAAGACTTCCCTGATTTCCCCAAGACCTCACCTATGTGTTCCTCTGGCGCCTTCTTCTTACTCTCATCATGGCACTTGTCTGCCAATGAGGCTGTGAGCCCCTGCCAGACAGTTTACATGTCTTATTCACAATTGTATCTCTAGAACTTAGCACAGTGCCTTGAACATAGTAGAGGATTAATTAATATTTATTTAATGAATGAACGAATGCAAATTTAGTTTCAAGATTAAATAGGTATAATGAGAATCCAAAAATGTTAATTTTTCCTTCCACCCCCCTCTCCTTCAAAAGACTTTCCCATTTCTAAGCACCCCTTTTTCTGCCTTACAACTTCTCTTCCCCGCAGACAAATATTCAAATCTACCTTCAATTCAGAGGCCAGTCAATCACCTGAAGTTATTTACTGATCACAGAAGGAGTACTTCTTCCAGATTGAATTTGATGAAAATAATGTATGCAGCATTTTCTATTAGCATAGTATTTCATGTTTATTACCTGTCAGGAGGAAAGCGCACCCATGAGGGTGGAATGGCAGGCTATAGGACTGATGCTTGTGGACACGTGGCCCTCCCTGAGACTCCTGCAGGAAGAGGCTCACAGTGATGACTCACGAGCCCATCCCTTGTGAGTAATCTGTGTTTTCTGAGAATGGGTTTTGTCTGAAGTAGGGCAATAAAACTAAAAAAACCTTTCACATTTGTAAAGCATTTTACACTAGTTTTTCTTAGCAAATGTCTCATTGAATACTAATTACAACTCCTTCAAATAGGCGGGGAAGATTCTTCCTCCCTTTTTCTCTTCCTCCTCAACCCTCCTCCCCACCCCACATGCACATTTTAAAGTTGAGGGAAATGAGGGTTAGAATGAGGGTTAAGTCACTTGACTGTGTCCACAAAAACAGTAAGAGTTAACACCGTAGTCTTCCTGATTCCTAGTCCAGCGTTCATTTCCATGCATCAGACAAGCAAATCATGACCCTTTCCGCTTCTGATCCAGGCAGGTTATGTGACTGGTACCTCTTCTCATCCCATCTACCACATGGGTGCAAGAAAATTAGGATGGTGCACAGAACAGCTGATGTGAATCACTGTTCTATAATTGCAGAGAAAACGTTGTGCTGATTAGATTAGAGGCAGCAACTTTTCCACACTGCTCTGTCCACGCTTAGATGTTCTCCCACATTGAAAGTGAAAGCCTTGATCTAGAGAAGAATAATTGCCCAATTTCCAATTTGTGACAGTCCAAAGAAGAACAAGCTGTGGCGTGCTCATCCATTAGAAACTCCTCTTACATCTTAATTAGGCCAGGAAATTGCACAGAAGTTGTGAAGACATTAGTATACTTACCCAATTGTAATTTCAGAGAGAAAGAAAACAGAGCAACAAAATCTACAATTTAGCAGCTTCCACAAAAGGAAAATATCTTCAGTTTTCTTCCATCAACGGATTCATATTAGCTCTATTGACTAAAACTCATTGCTATATTAATTATGTTTTAAAATAAAATGTCGTATTCAAATATATCAGCCCAGGCACTCCCCTATTCATTTTGCATAATAATTTGATTAATTCTCTAAGTAACTCTGTGCGTGTCCATTGCACAGTTGAGAAAATTGAGGCATAGGCAGGTTGTCTATTGATACATAGCTAGGAAGCAGTGAAGGTTCAAACCCAAATCCCTCTGAAATCCATGTCCACGCTCTTAAGTGCATTTATTTATTATGTTTTACATTAATTAGGATCATGGACTTGATTGTAACAGTGAAAATTATTTGGCCCAATTGAAAATTGTACTTAATGGATTTATTCACTCTCATCTAAAGATAATTTAGGAGGCATCACTTTCCTCAAAATTAAGTATTCTAACCTGTAAGTAGACTTCATGATGTAAAGTATGTACTGTGAGGGTCAACGACAGTCGGCTTTTCTACAGTGACAATGGTCCTGCCTAACTGAGTCTCTTCTCTCTGTCAATGCCCTCAAGTACCCCAGTCCTTTGTCCTGAAATATTCATCTTTCAGGTTTTATTCATCCCTTAGCTACAGTGAGTAGAAGTGGCACACAACTTTGAAGCACCCACTCCAACTTTCCAGAGCAAAACAGATTTTCTCTTTCTAATTCTTTTTGCCCCCATCATCCTGAACACCTTAGCACCTAAGGATTTCTGGTATATTCTCTGATGGTACTTTTTTCATTCTAGTTGAAGACTTTTGTGTTAAGAGTTCTATATAACCCCTGGCCCTTTGCAATTTTGATCACTAACTAATATATCTAATGCAATTCGTAAATTTTCTTTTCCCCTTACTTTCCCCTACTTTGCTTCTGCATTCTTCCTGATGAATCAAAGTCAACAGAAAAAGCAGAGAAATGAGAAAGACATTTTGAACGCATAATAGTCCAAAGAAAATAATGCACTGAAAGTTGCTCAATATTAGCAAAAGGAAGTTTTGTGTTTGTTATGCTTGCTTGTTTTTCTCTGATAGATGTTTTACCCTAAAGGTGCTAATGGAACTGAAATGCCTTCTAAGAAAAATCTGCATCTGTTTATAGCATAGATATAGGAGTGAGACACGGAACCCTGAAGTCTTGTGTTGTTCCACTAGGCAGGAAGCAGGATTCGAGGAGATGGTAGAAGTAATGAAAGAAAGAATGGATTATGAAAAATAGGGGAAAAGAGAGACAAAAGAAAAGAATTCATGGATTTCCTTCTGAGATGATTCAATGGAAACAGCAAAAAGGTGTTTTGTGCCATCACATAGACTCTGTGTCTGTAATTGCAAAATAGTACAATTATTATTTTTCAGGTAGAGATCTAATCACATTAAATATACTCGAGATATGTAGGCCTGAATCATCATGCGTATATTATACACTATTTATCACATTTTGGAAATTAGGAAACTCAGTCTTAGAGATCTAAAACAAAACAAAACAAAACAAAACACCCAACTCATAACCAGACTAAGGGAAGTGGTAGACCAAGATTCGACCATACCAATGCTTATCTCTGAATCATTATTCTATGCAGCCACAATTAATTTCCACCGTCTGTTTTTTTTAATACAACAGAGATATTCTTTTTTTAAATATTATCCTTATATACCGCTTTCCCCAGGTCTCTTCAACTTAGAAATGATTGGTATATATCATCATGTTGTGTGTTTTATGTGTGTATGTGTGTGGAAGAGAGGAACGTGGGAAAGAGACAGCACACATGCCTATGTTAATGGAAAATCTTTGGACTTATCAATAAAGTGAAAGTCATATCCAGGAATCTGGGCCACTGTTGAGGGAAATGGGAGCCATAGCAAATTAATCCAATGCCTTAGGCAGGCTTACTCTGTAGTAGTGACTGATGGATATTAGGGAGTTGTGAGAGCATTTGCAAAGGTTTTCAGTGTCAGAATTTTATTTCCTAGCTCCCTATAGAAAGGGAAAAGCCCAGAGTTGAAGTGCCATCCCTGTATCAAAAAATGACCCACTTATGTTTTCTTCAGAATGGGGTGAACTTTGCTGTATGCCTCCCAGAGGAAAGAAAGCACTAGCAAAAAAATTACACCTACTCTCCTATTAGGCATTGTTCTCCTACTAAAAACTGGAGGGGACAATTTCTCTGTTCAAACCTATGTATTATTGCTGATTTTGTTTCTTTTATAAAAGGCCTGAAGTCAATAACAAATCCAGGTAAAATTAAAGACATACTATATTCTATATTTTCTCTCTATTTCTTTTTACTTTAATAATCATATTTTCGGGGCTGGCCCCGTGGCATAGCGGTTAAGTGCTCGTGCTCTGCTGCTGGCGGCCTGGGTTCGGATCCCAGGCGCACACCGATGTACCGCTTGTCAGGCCATGCTGTGGTGGCGTCCCATATAAAGTGGAGGAAGATGGGCACAGATGTTAGCCCAGGGCCAGTCTTCCTCAGCAAAAAGAGGAGGATTGGCGTGGATGTTAGCTCAGGGCCGATCTTCCTCACACACACACAAAATAATAATAATAATCATATTTTCTTCTGAGAGAGAGTGAAACAACTGTCCCTTTCCTAACCTCCATCATTTCAATTTCACCTTTTAGGTTAATAATTCAAAAGTGTTTCTGTGCTGACTATAGTTTTACTAAGTGTGTGATAAGATAGGAAACATCATAAACATAAGACCAACTTCAGTCATTCAGTTTATTTCCAGAAATAACAACGCATGACTATCTTACTATTGGGATCATCTTTGGGTTCAGGTTGGAGTTTTACTGATTCCCCTTGGCAATGCATTCCATTTTTGGCTAAAATGTCAGATATCATTCCTAATATCTAATTTCAGTGTTTTAACTTCAAAAAATAAGATACATTTTATTTGCAGCTTTTAAAACACCTTATCTACTCTAATTAATCCAAGTCTCTTTGTTTTATCACTTTTTTGGAAAGTAGACACTTGGTACTAGATACCAAAATAAGAGATATATTTAATGTCCAAAAAACTATTTTTTATCAGAAATATACCTCTTTTGGCTTATTAATCAATCACTACATCGTTATCTAATATACTGTATATTTTACTTAATTATTTTGCAAATTATCTGACAATAAACTCAATGACATTAGGGAACTTTTATATGAGTTGTCTACCTTTGTGTCCCTAGAGAAAAGAATAGTGCTGGGCAACTATTAAATTAGCCACTCAATTAGTATTGTTTTGATAGAAGAATTGATAATATTTATTGAGTCCTAACATGTTATGCTAGTTGATAAGGCACAAGCAATGCTCTAGATCACTTATATTCATGAAGAGAAAGCACTTAATGAAGACTACTTATAATCAATATCTACTGAGCTTCCTGGCACTATACTTGTATTTCATAAATTGAAAATTAATTCTAGAAACAATAAAATGCTATTTTTACTTAATAATGTCAAGTAGCCTTTATAATTATTACTGAGTCTGGCCTGCTGTGCCATATGGTCACACTCAGATGCTAGAGAAACTAGGAAATGTAATTTGTTGTTGTGGCTGTGGTTGAAACACAGCTCATGGCTGCTCTCCACAAAATTCCATAAAAGTGGAATTGGGTTAGTGAGGAAGAAGGGGAGGATGGATACCCAATTGCTCAAGCCCTGCCTTCTCTAGAAGTGTTCCCTCGTTACTCTAGCCTGTGGTGTACATTCCATCCCTTAACCTCAATCCTGCCCCTGTGTGGATCATACAGATTACTACTTGATTTCACACTGTCTTGTAGACACTGTTAGTACTGGAACAGCTTATTTCCTGAAATAGACACTATTTGAAGCTTTTGAGAAAGGTATGGTACTTGAGTTCAGCCTTAACTGCAGGGAAGGATTCTCATGAAACGGACAGTGTAATGGCATGCTTATCTTGTTATATCAGAATTTCTACGAAAGGCCCAAATATGACAACATTAGTCTATAATTATTCCCCCAAAGGCACTGAAAGATAGGTCCTCACAGACTCACAGAGAAGCAGCTGACTGCTCCTTTGACCCTTACTCTGTCCCATCCTGTGATCAAAACAAATAGGCTAGAAATTTGAGTTAATGAGCTGTTAGTCTAGGAAAGCTGCTTTATACAGTTTCCTTTCCTTTCCTTCCATAAGAAGGGAAAGAAAGACTCCTTGAAGCAAGTGAGAGGACTCCAAGAGAACTCTTCAGAGGTCCTAAGTACTTGAAAGAAAAAAAGTTGGGCAATGTACTCCCCTTCTGGATGCTTGTTTAATTACTCCAACTTGGACAGTACTCCTCATTCTGTCACCAGAGCAGAACACCATAATTTCCTAAATGAGCTTAATACATGTCTGCTGGAGTTTGAGGGGCATATATGAGCATAAAAGCTGGTACCTAATTCTTCCTTCCTGAAGGATTTGAAAGCAAGAATTTGGCCTGACAAAGACATGAATTTTCACTGACTAAGCGGATCTATAAAAGTTGCAAGGCTTATACCTGCATAAAATACAACCTGCACAAAAGTGTAGCTTGTGGGGACACTGGGAATAAAACAATTAGATGTGAGTTACCAGGGGCAGGTGGTAAGTGGAGGTTGCAACAGGTCATCAGACAGCCAATCACGTGTCAGGAAAATATCTATGTAAATAATGAAGACATCCATGTGGAGCCTCCAAAGAACACATGAATGTGACTCACTGAAGAGCCAATACTTAGACTATGATCAAGTTCAGTCATTATTACCTAAGAAAGAACATCAGCTACCAATGATGCAAGACTTCTTGCCCTCCCCATACTGCAACCTTACAACAGTCAGAAAATGAAGAATGGGAAAAGGTGGGAAAAGAATGAAAGAATACACCGCTTCCACTTTCCCCAATGTAGGATTGCTAACAATGGATCAGATCCGATCACAAGTGAAAGTATAAGCTTTGAATCGGACATAAAGTTGAAGTTTTGTTTTGAGTTTAAATTTTGTAATACCTATCAATGGGTCTTAACAAGGGAAACAAGACTGTCGCTATAACTAAAAGTTATCAGAAAGCAATGGGAACTGTCTGAGATATACCAATGGATGCGGAAAGGTTACTCAACAAAATGTATATGGTTAACTGTGGGAAAAAAATGAAGGGGTTCTCTGTTTCTACCTCATTGAGTTCTACATTTTCAAAAAATGACTACATGTATATATGAATAAATCAGTACTATTGGTCATCATAAAAATAGATTTTCCCCGTATGCCCAAGAACATGCTTTCGTTTCATGCTTCCTGCTTCACTTGAGGGGCTGTCTCCAATTTCGTCACCTCCTGCTTATTTATCTTATAAGGTTCATCTCAAACATGACTTTATTCCTGAAAGAGTCCTTGATTTCTACTACTCTTCACCTCCAAGCTCTTACGTATGGTATTCATCATTTCCTTCACAAACATTTGCCAAACCCTTACTTTCATAATCTCCATGACATGTAACATAGAAATAAAGAAAGAAGTAACCTCTATCATTAAGGAGCTTACAGTCTAATGAAGAAACACTCACATAAACAGTTTCAATGCAGTGTGAAAGTGCATGCGCACAAGGTAAAGCAAAGACCTAAAGAAGTTACTCTTCTTTATGGGCAGCTGGAGGAGTGTGGTCTCACAGGAGGCAAGGAGTCAACACTGAAGAAAGGTTCAGATAAGAAGACGCAAGAAGTGGATTCTTTTTTTTTTTGAATTTTTAGTTTTTTTGTGGTCACGTTGGTTTATAACATTGTATAAATTTCAGGTGTACATCATTATACGGGAAGTGGATTCTGACGGATGTCTTGAACTAATTAGCCACTCTCTCTGGCTCTAACTTAGATACCGTCTTTTAAATAAAGAAGAATCTTTTCTCCATCTGAAACTATTGAAACAGAATATAGAAGCAGAATATAATCACGTGAAAAGTCCTTAATAATCCAAAGCCAAGTAATGCAAATTTTTAGCAGTATAGAATCTGTGAAGGAAGAAAAGGAAGTTAGTTGGTAGCATGACAGAAGAAAATTAGACATGAGAGGTAAAGTTAATCTATGTGAATAACAGAGCACTGGAGTTAAGTTCTAGAACTTACTTTTTCTAAGGACCCTAGAGTGGTCTTGAATGCAGAGTCTCACTTTAGCTCCTGTCTCTATACAGCCTGGCATTTTTCCCTCACCTACCCTTGAGTACATTTGAGATGTCTCTAAGGTCTTCAGAATCTGTCCCTCTTCTTTAGCTGTGTTAGGTGGGTATCTGTTTCTTGTGAATAGAATATAGTAACAGAAATGTAAAAAGCTAAATTAAATTAAAAGTTGCATATGGAAAATACTATTAATAGAGATCTGAACTATATGTTAATAGAAAAGAGAAAGCTGATATATTTTAAGTATTGTGAGGATCAGTAGTGTCTTTTTCATCTTTATTTTTATGACCTATATGTATAGAAAAGTATCTTACAGATTATAGTTTCCCTAGCCATGTTTATAAGAGTTTAAGTAAAACTATTGATGAACATCTTTGTGACCAGGTACTATAGAGGAGGTGAGGATATAATAACAAATATGATAGAATCATTGTTTTTCTGAACTTACTATCTGTCAGGAAAGGAAAACACTAAATAGGTCATTTGAATGTAGGGCAAGTGCAGAGATAGTAGAAAAATCTAAGTAATTTAACTTCTGAGGAAAATAAATGATTGCTACAGAAAGGTAAAAATTAGTTATAAAAAGGTTGGCTTTTGTTTATTTGTTTAATGCTGATTTCTGTTACTTGTGAATTTTTCTCAATATCCTCCTTACTTACACTTTTTAAGGAAAAGTGTTTATTTCCTCAAAGAGTAAGTCATGAAGCCTCAACTAGTGGCTGCATGATCTTATGAACAATACATTAGCAACAGGATTTGAATTTCCTTAAGAGATATATCAATATCAAATTGGGTCAATTACTTTCTGTCTGTGATCAATCTAGACTTATCCATGTGGAGGAAATGTATCAGACTTCTGTTCTTCCCTTGGACTTGCTCTCATGATCCTGTAGTGTGGGAGTCAAACCAAAAATGTTCATCAATTTCGTAATAACCATGAAATCATCTACAGAGTTGTATGAATATTAAGAGTAGACATAGAGCAAAAACTGACCTCAATTGGCATCTTATTATGGGGACGTGATACAAATACTAATATTGCTCTGTTTTGCTCTCAAGAATTCAGAATTGCATAACTGCTTTAAATATAAAAATAGCTTTATGGGCTGTGTTAGTACATCTTGTAATTTGAGGGTTTGACTAAGTGATTTTTAAGTCCCATTCTAGCATTAAATAAACCTTCAAATCTTAGTTATTATTTCTCAAACTAGATTTTTGGGAATCCCCAGAGGCTACTGGCTATTTTTATAGAAGATGCCAAGGACTGCCCTTTCTTTCTTAAGGGCCCAAAGCAAGTTGATAATAACCTTTCTTGAATTTCTGCTGTTTATAATGGTGAATGTTTCTGTATAAATTTAAAGTTACCAGATTAACCCAAAGATTTTATTCATAAATCAGAACACAAAGGATTATTCAAGGATAAAATCCTCTTTGAAATCAGCTGAAAAACAGGGTTACCTTTGTTTTCTAACAGCTTTTTGAGGTGTAACTGGTATACAAAGAATTTCACATATTTAATGTCTCAAATTTAATAAGTTTGGACATATGCAAATACTCGTGATACTATGACCATAGTCAAAGTAATAGACAAATCCAACACCTCTTAAAGTTTCCTTATGTCCCTTTGTTTTTGTTTTGTTTTGCTTTGTTTCATTTGTGGTAGGAACACTTAACATGAGAATTACCCTCTTAACTTTTGAAGAGCACAATACTCTGTTGTTAACTATAGGCACCATGCTGTATAGCAGATCTCTAGAATTTATTCATTTAGCACAACTGACTTTATATCTATTAAACAACTAAGAATACACAATGGAGAAAGGATTGTTTATTCCACAAATGGTGCTGGAAAAACTGGTTATCCACATGTTAAAAAAAAAAAAAAAGAAAGAAATAGGACTCCTACCTTACACCATATACAAAATTCAACTCAAAATGGATTAAAGACTTAAACACAGGACATGAAATTGTAAAACTCCTGCAGGTTACCTCTGTGTCTAACTTTATTGCAAACTTTTAATTTATCAACAGAAGTTCAACATAGAGAAAAATATCTATCAGCAGGTTAAGGCTACCATTCCTTAATATTATTTCCCTTTGTCTAACAGTGAAGAGAAACAATGTTTTCCTTTTTTGTAAAATGTAATTTTAAAATTGAAATGTTTACCACATTTACCACAAATCTAGTTAGCTACGTGGATGTTTACCACAAACCTAGTTAGCTACATGGATAGATCCCTAAATGTCCAAAGATATATCAGCTCAGGGAGATGAAAGGAAAATGAGGCATATAGAACATTAATTAAAATTTGGATATTTTGAAGGCTCTTTTTAACCCTCCAATTTTATTTATTTATTTTTTTTTTGGTGAGGAAGATCCGCCCTGAGCTAATATCCATTGCCAATCTTCCTCTTTTTGCTGAGGAAGATTAGCCCTGAGCTAACATCTGTGCCCATCTTCTTCTGTATTGTATATGGGATGCCACCACAGCATGGCTTGATGAACAGTGTGTAGGTCCGCGCCCAGGATCCAAACCTGTGAACCCCAGGCCTCCAAAGCAGAACGTGTGAACTTAACCACTATACCACCCAGCCGGCCCTCACCCTCAATTTTTATTAAGCTTCCATTCCTCCATGCTTTTATATATTTTGGGAGGAAATGGTTATTTTTTACGCAAGTCAATGAAGCTCAGTTTAATGCTCATTACAATCAAAATCAGATGCTAAAAGACCATTGGGGCATTTATAATTATGATACTATATTAAGCTATTACCAGCAAGATCAATTGTTAGAGTTTCTCTCTAATTCTAAAATATTTCAGACCTAAAGTAATTATCTTTGTCTTTTTTACTGTCTTATATCCATGTCTTTACATCTGATTGAATGATTCTAAAGCAAAAGTATGTCATTGCTTTGATGTGCTCTGTGCATTTCTCAATAAAGTATAAAGTTAAACACTTTAAAACCTACCATATGACCTCTATAAACTAAAATACTTTCAAATTCAGAGAATGTATTCTTTGAGACTAAAAAATAGTTCTATTCCCTTCGATGACTCACGGAAACTCTGTTTCCTCATCAGAGAAAAGTTTTACATTTAACATATAGAAGATATTTACAGAGTTTTCTTTTCTGAAAACCTTTCAATAAAAGATAGTTGGGCTTCTCTCCAGGGTCACAAAGCTCAGCTTTCCTAAGTTTCACAACATAATTATGTCTGCTGAATTGCAATTGGAGACTGGAAGCATTGAAATTATTCTTTCTGGTTGTTATAATGCCATTCTCTGTCTCTTCTAAGCATATCACAGTATGTAATTTCAAAACATATATCCAATGGATATTAAATAAGATATTACAGCTGGAATAAAAAAAGAGTTTCTGGTCAAATAATGTTAAGGAAAAAACTATGGTTTATCATTATAGCATTTCTCAGAGACTTTGATATCATAACTTGATATAGTATGTGTCCTAGAGTAGGAGTAAGGTGGAGGATAAAATAATGCTATGCCATCTTAAACTCTATTAACCTGGGACAAATACTGATGTTTGTCTAAAATATTCCTCTGGATTTAAGAGCTAAAAAACAAACTCTAATTATCATATATACTCTGATACCCTCTACAACACTGCCACTGAAACCCCGAGAAAAAGATAGATATTTTTAAAAGTACATTTAGAAACATTTCAATACATTGCTTTATAGGCAAAAAAGTATGACATCCACAGACACCCAAAATGAAGGGAAAGCAGGAATCCTGAGGTGTAAGCCATCCACTGAAGGTAGCTTTCAACATGGAGAGCTTGAGAACTCCAGGTACCGGGAGTTTCATTTTTAATGTCAATACAAGACATTGATGAAAGAAGGATAAGCCTGAAGTGTGGAGTTTAATAGAAGATTCCCACAAAATGCTGTCAGAGGAAGCAGTAAGATACTGGATAGCATCAACCTTGATGCTGGATACAATGGTAAGAAGTAGTTCTCATAGGAAGTAATAATATCAAGCTAGTCTTTACTTGAGTTTTTACCTGAAATTTAGAGTACTTCTAAGGGGGGGAGAGAACAGATAAATTATTTAAAAGTGGTTGCCACAGTACTGAGGCAGGCAGGAAGGAAGGAAGGAAGGAAAAGAAAAGTCGTCAAAAATGATACAGATAATTACATCAAAGTAATTTGAGCTCACAATCAAAAGCCACCAAACTAATGAAGAAAAAAAGGTACCACAAGTGAAAAACAGGAGGAAAAAAAACCACATAATATAAGCTAAAAATATTTTAGATATTGAAATTATCAGGCACAGCATAAAAAATGGAAATGTTTATGTCTAGATAAATCAAAGGTTATTGAAAATATGAACATGATATAAGAAACTACTAAAATGACTAGATACATTTGAAATAATTTCCAAGAGAATTTACAAAAATATAAAATATGAAATCAAAATTATGTAGACAATTTAAAAACAAATAGATTTCGCTGAAGAGAAATATTTATTTAGAAAATATAGCTTAAAAGTTAAATGGAATATATCATAGAAAGATGAAGTACTTTAAAAATTTGGAAAGAGCAAATAAAAGATATGACATAGAGAGTACAGAGGCCCAATATACGTAACCACAAAAGGCAGAAAAAGAGTGGGAGACAAAAATAGGAACAAAGAACAAGGACAACAAATAGAAACCTAATGACTATGGTAGATATTAGTTCAACTATATCAATAATCACTTTGAATGTCGATGGTCTAAACGCACCAATTAAAAGACAGACCTTGTCTCAGTGAATGAAAATACAAGACCCAACTCTATGTTGTCTACAAGAAACCCACTAAATATAAAGACACATATAGATTAAAAGTAAATGAATGGACAAACATATACTATGGCATCACTAATCTAAAGAAAGAAGTAGTAGCTATAATAATTTCAGATAGAGTAGATTTCAAAGTAAGGAAAGTTATCAAGGATAAACTTACATAATGATATGTAATGTAACGGCATTACATAATGATAAAGGGGTCAACTTTCCAAGAAGACATAAGGATCCTTAACATATATGTGCCAAAAACAGTGTCAAACTATGTGAAGCAAAAACTAATAGAATTGCAAAGAGAAATAGATGAATCCACTATCGTAGTTGGAAATGTCAACAATGTTCTATTAAAAATGGATGGACCTAGCAGGCAGAAAATCAGTAAGGACATAGCTGAATTCAACAACACCATCAATCAATAAGATATAATGGACATCTATAGACTACTTCATAAAACTACAGCAGAATATACATTTTTCTTAGGCTTACATGGAACATTCACCAAGGTAAACCATATTCTGGGCCATAAAACATATCTCAACAGTTTAAAAGAATAGAAATCTTGAAGTGTCTGCTCTCAGACTATAATGAAATTAAACTAAAAATAACTACAGAAAGATAAGCGGAAAATCTCCATGTATTGTGACGATTAAAACACACACTTCTAAATAATACGTGGGTAAAAGAAGAAATATTCAAAAATATTTTGAACTAAATAAAAATGAAAACAATTTATCAACAATTAGTGGATGAAGCAAAAGCAGTGGTTAGAGGGGAATTACTAGCATCAAAATCATATATTAGAAAAGAAAAAAGATCTAAAATAAATAATCTAAGTTTAAACCATAAGAAATCAGAAAAGAAGAGTGAATTAAATCCAAAGTAAACAGAAAAAAAGGAATAATAAGAACTAGAGCAGAAGTCAATGAAATTGAAAACAGGAAATTGATAGAGAAAATCAATGACCAAAAGCTGGCTCTATGAAAAGATCAATAAAATCAATAAGTCTCTAGCCAGCTTAGCAAAAAAAAGAGAGAGAGGACATAAATTACTAATATCAAAAATGAGAGAGGAGACACCACTACAGATCCCACAAACATTAAAAGGATAATAAAGGAATACTATGAACAATTGTATGCTCACAAATTTGATAACTTAGATGAAATAAAGCAATTCCTTGAAAGAAATAATTTGCCAAAACTCACAGAAGAAAAAATAATCTATCTTAAGAATCTATATCTATTAAAGAAATTGAAACAGTAACCCTCCAAAACAAAAAGCACCAGGCCCAGATGGATTCATTGGTTTTCCCAAAATTTAAGGACAAAATTATACCAATACTCTACAGTCTCTTTCAGAGGATAGAAACAGTGGAAATACATTCTAACTAATTTTATGAGGTCAGCATTACCCTAATATCAAAACCAGACAAAGACATTATAAGAAAAAACCACAGGCCAATATCTCTCATGAATATAGATGCAAAAATTCCATGATCATATCATTAGATGCAGAAAAAGCATTTTGAAAAACTCTATCACCTAGTCATGATAAAAACTCTTGACAAACCAGGAATAAAGGAGAATTTTCTCAACTTGATAAAGACTATCAACAAAAAATTTACAGCTAATACTGTAATTAATTTTGAGAAACTCAAAGCTTCCCATTAAGATCTTGTACAAGCCAAGGATATCTGCTTTCACCACTTCTTTTCACCATCGTACTAGAAGTCCTATCTAATGCAACAAAACAAGACAGGGGAATCAAAAGGGTACAGATTAGGAAGGAAGCCATAAAACTGTCTTTGTTCACAGATGACATGATTATCTATGTAGAAAATCTGAACAAATGGACAAAACACTCCTGGAACTAATTAGTGGTTATAGCACTGTTGCCAGATCCAAGGTTAATACACAAAATTCAATTACTTTCTTTCTTTTTTTTTTTTTTTATGAGGAGAGCTAGCCTTGAGCTAACATCTGATGCCAGTCCTCCCCTTTTTTCCTTGAGGAAGATTGGCCCTGGGCTAACATCCATGCCCATCTTCCTCTACTTTATATGGGACACCGCCACTGCATGGCTTAACAAGCAATGCATCAGTGCATGCCTGGGATCCGAACCTGCAAACCCCAGGCCACAACAGTGGAGTGCGTGCACTTAACCGCTGTGCCACTGGGCCAGCCCCCATCAATTGCTTTCTTTATACTAGCAATGAATAAGAAAAATTTAAAAGTAAAAACACAATATTTACATTAGCACCCCCAATAATTAAATATTTAGGTGTAAATCTAACAAACTATGTACAAGATCTACATGAGGAAAACTACAAAACCCAGATAAACAAAATGAAAAAGAATTAAATAAATGGAGAGATATCACATGTCAATGAATAGGAAGACTCAAAATTGTCAAGATGTCAGTTATCCCAACTTGATCTATAGATTCAATGCAATCCCAATCAAAATCCCAGCAAGTTATTTTGTGGATATTGACACCAAAATTTATATGGAGAGGCAAAAGACTGTGAATAGCCAATGCAACATTGAAAGAGAAGATCAAAGTTTGAAGACTGACACCACCTGACTTCAAGAATTACTATATAGCTACAGTACTCAAGACATTGGTGAAATACTCAAGATATTGGTGAGATAATAAATAAAATAGATCAATGGAATAGAATAGAAAGCCCAGAAATAGACTTACGTAAATATAGTCACTGATTTTTGACAGGCAGCAAAGGCAATAAAATGGAGCAAAGGTAGTCTTTTCAACAAATGGTACTAGAACAACTAGACATCAGCATACGAAAAAATTAATCTAGACACAGACCTTACACCCTTCACAAAAATTAACTCAAAATGGATGACAGACTTAAATGTAAAATGCAAAACTATTAAACTCCTAAAGATAACATAGCAAAAAACCTAGATGACATTGGGTATGGTGATGATGATATACAACAACAAAGGCACAATCCATGAAATAAATAATTGATAAGCTGGACTTCATTAACATTAAAATTTTCTGCTCTGCAAAAGACAATGTCAAGAGAATAAGAAGACAAGCCACAGATGGAAGAAAATCTTTGTAAAAGTCACATCTGATAAAGAACTTATATAAAGAAATCCTAAAGCTCAATAATAAGGAAACAACCTGATTTAAAAAATGGGCCAAATAAATTAACAGACACCTCACCAAATAAGATATATAGATGGCAAGTCAGTATATGAAAAGATGCTCCACATCATGTACCATCAGGGAAATGAAAATTAAAATAACAATGAGATACTACTACACACCTAT
Organism: Diceros bicornis minor; assembly: GCF_020826845.1. Lineage (NCBI taxonomy): Eukaryota > Metazoa > Chordata > Mammalia > Perissodactyla > Rhinocerotidae > Diceros > Diceros bicornis. Next base: position 42,551,041 of record NC_080746.1, read on the forward strand.
TAAAATGACCAGAATCCAGAACACTGACAACACTATGTGCTGACAAGGATGTGGAGCAACAAGAACTCTCCTTCACTGTTGGTGGGAATGCAAAATGGTACAGCCATTTTGGGAGACAGTTTGGCGGTTTCTTACACAACTAAACATACTCATACCATACAATTGAGTAATTGTTCTCCTTGGTATTTACCCAAAGGAGTTGAAAACTTATGTCCACACAAAAACCTGCACACAGATGTTTGTAGCAGCTTTATTCACAATTGCCAAAACTTGGAGGCAACCAAGATGTCCTTCAGTAGGTGAATGGATAAATAAACTGTGGTACATCCTGCCAATGGGATATTATTCTGTGCTAAAAAGGAGTAAGCTATCAAGCCACAAAAAGACATGGAGGAACCTTAAATGCATATTGGTAAGTGAAAGAAGCCAATCTGAGAAGTCTGCATACTGTATGACTCCAACTATATGACATTCTGGAAAAGGCGAAACTATGGAGACAGTAAAAAGATCAGTGGTTGTGGGGGTGGGCAGCAGTTGTAAAGGGAGGAGAATAGGTGGAGCACAGAGGATATTTAGGGCAGTGAAAATGCTCTGTGTGATACTATAATGATGGATACACAATTATATATTTGTTCAAACCCATAAAGGTACATCAACAGTCAACCTAATGTAAACTATAGACTTTTGGTGATTATGATGTGTGAATATAAGGTTCATCTGTTGTAACAAATGTACTACTCTGGTGGGAGATGTTGATAATGGGATAGGCTATGGATGTATGTGAGCAGGGGGTATATGAGAAATCTCTGTACCTTCCCCTCAAATTTGCTGTGAACCTAAAACTGCTCCAAAAAAACTAAAGTCTTAAAATATTAACTCTGAAAGAATAAGGATAAAAGATGATAATTTGATAGAAATCATAAAATATCAATCAAGAAAATCAAGAAGCCCAATGAATTCTAAACATATAATTAATAAGAAATACGTGTGTGTATTAATCAAACTGCAGCATAACAAAGACAACAGTAAGAATTTAAAATCAGTTAAGACAAAAAGATAAATTAATAAGCTGACTTCTCAAAGGCAACAACAGAGGCTAAAAAGAGGGAAAAAATATGCTTGTGGTGCTAAAAGAAAGTGTCACCCTAACACTGTATAACAATCAGAGCTAACATTCAAGAAGGTGGGTAAAATAAAGACATTTTCAAACCAGTAAAAGCTGAGTTTATTATCAATCAATTTTCACTAATGAAATGTCTAATAGACATAGTCAACCAAAGGAATGAGGATCAAAGATGGATGCTCTGAGAAGCTAAAAGTATGTTGAACAAAAAATTGGTAAATGTGTGAGTAAATGTAAACAAATAATGCCTTTATTAACGCTTTATTTTTGAGATTGAAATTAATGAGAAAGCTGAAATACTGGATAATGTTTGGTAATGTAGAAAGCAGAGTGATAGTGCCCTTATTTCCTTGGAATACTTTATAGAAGAGTAAAGAAATTTGAATAACATTGGAATTTTTTAGGTATATAAAATGAAACACCTATAATAACTAACAAATAAATAGAAAGAGACTGTAATGTCAGAATACCAAAGGGAAAAATATGGAATAAGACTGCCTACTCTCAAATAAAAAGAAAACAGGGTGGGGGGAAACATCTTCATCAAGCAAAAGAAAGTAAAATGAAAGAAAACAGAAGTGAGAAAAGAGGTAAATAGAAAGCACAAACCAAGATGGTAAAAATAAATTCAAATACATCAGTAGTAAAAAGTGAAAATTGGACTAACCAGTCTAGTTAAAAGACAATTGTCAAACTATGTAGCAGGTTTGGGTTCACCAAGAAGAGATTTTGACATGGAGTTTATTACAAAAGATATCTATTATGGAAAGCCCTTGGGGACAAGAGCTCTAGAAAGAAGGAAGCAGCTTTGGGCACGGCAAAAGTCAACTTCAGTGCAGGCCCAGTGACAGCCCTGGCTAACCCCACAGGGAGCACTGGAGCTGGGATGGTCCTTCTGAGTTTTCCTCAGTTGGGTAGCAATACCCAGGGCTGTATGATCAGTCACTGGAAGCAGGCTATCCCAGAAAGCGGCGTCACTTTATGTTCTCTGCAACCTAAAGGGCTGACAAAACAAATGTTTAATTTTAGAGTATTATTAATTCCAAGGTATGGTTTTTACCTAGAACCTAGAAAAAAAAGAGGAAAAAAAAGCAAAAAGGGTAAAAGCAGAACTCAATGGAAGTTAAAACAAACAGAAAATACAGCAAATCATAATAGAAAATCAATGAAACAGCTGGTTCTTTGAAAAGATCAATAAAATTGATAAACCTCCACCAAGACTGAGAATGAAAAGAGAGAAGACACAAACCACCAATATCAGGAATGAACCTGGGATATCACCACAGACTCTGCAACATTAAAAGAATAGTTAAGTGAATACCATGAACAACTGCACATACATAAATTTGACCAATTAAGACTCTGTGTGATTGGTGGAGAGATAGACACACAAATCAACGCAAGAGAATAGAGAACCCAGAAAGAGAGTCACATAAATACGCTCAACTGATCTTTGATAAAGGTGCAAAAGCAAGTCAATGAAGAAGGGATAGCATTTTCAACACGGTGCTAAGGCAATTAGATATACATAGGGGGAAAAAAGAACATTAACCTAAACTTCATACCTTATACAAAAATTAATTCCAAATGAATCACTAATTTAAATACAAAATATAAAGCTGTAAAACTTTTAGAAAACATCATAGGAGAAAATTTTCAGGATCTAGGACCAGGCAAAGAGTGATAGATGATATTAAAAGCATAATCCATACAAGAAAAAAATTGATACGCTGGACTTCATCAAAATCAAAAAAGAAAAACTTGGGCTCTGAAAAAAACCTTGTTAAGATGATGAAAAGACAAGCTACAGACTGGGAGAACATATTTGCCAACCATAAATCTGACAGAGGACTAATATCTAGAATATATAGAGACGGAGAAAACTAGGTAAAATGAGACAGTTTCTCAAGCTGGTGGCATTCTCTTCTTGAATCGATGACATTGTGGATGTGCCTAATCACAAGCAGGGCACACTGATGGTTTTGAGTCTCTTGCCCTCCTGGGACCCACACATTTCAATATTTGCAGCAAACTTCACCTACATCAGTATTAATGTTTCACCCAAGTTGGCAAGAGGTTTGATTATTGTTTAAAATCATCAGCAGCTGTGAGCAAGAAAATAGGTCTGCATGACAGGATAAGAAGATGAACTATAATTATACATGTCTTTGAGGCAGAGGGAGAGGTGGCAAACTGATTGGACTTTATATTATATAATCAGTTATTCAGAAAACTTACATAACTTTATGGTCTGCTGATAATACATAAATATCCTAAGATAACCCTTTGCGTTGAGATAGAAAAATAAAGAGACCACTGTGGATGGACTCCAGTAATGATGGGTAAGGGTGGGGCGTACAGGTGTATCAGGGAAGTTTAAATTGGAGGCAAGACATGCAGAGCTATGTAATCAACTATTTGTGCTCTTTCTTGGGCCTTGCTGGCTTAGACATAACTTCTCTTCCTTTAGTCTGTAAAGGATACAGAAAATGTAATAAACGCATTGAACAATAACTGGTAAGCTTGTATTTAAGATGGGAATCCTTCTGCCTTCTCAGGCTGGCCTGTAACTCTGAAAATCACTACAAGTGGAAAGCTAAGTTAAAGTTATCACAGCAAAGTTACCCCTGCTCTACAACTTTCAGAGTAACATTGGCCCCTGGGGAAGATTATTTACAACAAAATACCTACAAAAAAATTTACAATAAAATATCTGAAAAATTCCGTACCACAACCTTCTGTATGGCGACCATGGAAGTCTGAGGGGTTAGAAAAATTGGCTGCACTCATGATTTTTGTGTATTTGCTTCCAGTGTACTTTGCGGATATTTTCCTGATGAAGAATAAGAGTCATACAAATATAGCATATAATTTTTCTTGATCTTTGTTATATTCAAGCAGAAAGATTATTCTTATAAAGCTTATTCTTATGAAGCTTACAAAACTTATTCTTATAAAGACTAGTATAATTCTAGCACTAGCCTATAAATAAAGCTGAAATGTTTTTTAATACTGTCATCTTCATTCGTTTATTCATCTAACAAATATTCAGGACTCACCACATGCCAGGCACTATTAAAGGCACTGGGAGTTATTCAGTGAGCAAAACAAAGTACTCCCATGGACTTACATTCTAATGGGGAAAGGTGTTTACAAAGAAATATACACTATGTTAGTTGATAGTAAGTGCTACAAATAATAGTAATGATAATAGCAAGAAAAATAATAGTAGTACAGAGCTGGTCCCATGGCATAGTGGTTGAGTTCAGTGTGCTCCACTTTGGCGGCCCAGGTTTGCAGGTTCGGATCCGTGGCGCAGACCTACACTCATCAGCCCTGTTGAGGCAGCGACCCACATACAAAATGGAGGCAGATTGGCACAGATGTTAGCTCAGGGCTAATCTTCCTCAAGCAATAAAAGATGAAGACTGGAACAGATGTTAGCTCAGGGTGAATCTTCCTCAGCAAAAGAAAAAAAAGTAGTAGTAGTAAACACTCATGTAACACTATATGCCAGATATTGTTAATGATCTTTAAAAATATTATTTTTTTAATCTATCTATAAGAAAGATATTATTAGTATTTTCACTTTATAGAGGAGGAAAATGAGACACAGAGTAACTTGGCCAAGCTGATAGTTATTAAACGGCAGAGCTAGAAATCCAAGGAGATTGGTTCCAGATTTTGTGATAATTAAGAATAAAGCAGATTAAGGGGGATTTAAAAAAGTAGAGTATGTGCTACTTTATATAATGTGATCTGAGAAGATTTCCCTAGTGGCAAGATATTTGATCAGAAATATGAAGGCAATATGAGAGTAAGCCACACAGAAGTGGCTGGCACACAGAAGTAAGAGAGAAAAATGGCAGGAGTTGAAGTCAAAGAGGTAGAGAGTGGAGGCCGGAAGAATCCCATCATGTGCACCTTAGAGGCCATGGCAAAGTATCTTGAATGAGAGAGGAGTCATTAGAGTTCTGAAAAGTGACATTATCCAACTTAAGCTTTAAAAAGACTGCCTTTGGTGATTATATGGTCAATAAACAAATATAAACGTAGTGAGACCGCCAAGAAGACTAGTATAACCATAATTCAGGTAAGACATGATGTCGTTTGGACTACGGTGATAGCAGTGAAGATGGTAGGTGGGAAGTGTTCACCTTCTAGATAAATTTTAAAGCCCATATGAATAGGATGTGTTGATAGAATGGATTTGGTAAGTGAGAGAAAGAGAGCAGTCCAGAAACTCTAAAAGTTTTGGCTTGAACAATTGGAAAAAAATGCAAGTGCCATTTATTGAGCTGTAGAATAATAGGTGACGAAAAAAGTTCTGAAGTCTGCTTTGGACACACTGAGATTGATGGGATTATTGCATATGCAAGTGGAGATGTTGAGTGGGCTGCTGAATTTTCACATCTGGAGTTCAGAAGAGAGAATGAGGCTAGAGTTATAAATTTGGAACCTATCAGCATATACATTCTATTTAAATCCATGGGACAGGATGATATCACCTAAGAAGTAAATGTAGATAGAGAAAATTTAAAGTTTTGTTGTGGTTGATGTTGGGTTTACATAGAAAGAACCATACCAGATCATAATTTAGGGACCAGGCCAGCTGGCAGCAGGTTGCCCATGTCTGAGCATAAAAAGAGAAAAAAAAGCATTCTTCCTCTTGCTTCAAAGTTGCTGAGCTACCATAGCACCTCTAGTGAGGGCATGGCAGTGGTAATATCAACAGAAGAGAATCTTCTACTCCACCCAAAAAGAGAGAGTGGTGGTGGTGACTGTCACACAAAATAGATCTTTGCTGACAAGTCAGACCTAAAGGAGCAGGTTTGTGTTTCTATTCCAATACAATAACACAGATCAATTCAAAGACGTAGTCAAGAAAATCTGAGATTCTCAAAAAGATTTGAGGAGATAAAGTTGTTCTTGGGAGAAAAGACCACTTTCTAAGAAATTGTCAAATGAATGGCTAAAGCCATAGTAATTTAGAATATAATGTTCACATAAATTCAGTAATACAGCCTATATAATCTATAACATTGTTTGCAGTTAACACAAACTTGTTAGAATCTTTAATTTCTACAATTCAAAATTCTCATTTATAGTAATTTACATTTCTTGCCTAACTTTTTGTATATAGTTTTTCTAACTCATTGTAGACAGACAATGTAGAAAGATATAAAGACATCATCTAATTTTTTTTTAAGATTTCCTACACTGGTATGTATGATGCATTGATATTGCTGTCCTCTAAATGTTCTCTTTGATCTTCCATTCATTGGTTCATTCTCCAAATAAAATAGAGACCCAGTAGCAGAATAATTTTATGTATTTTTTGAGTTTTTTCTGTCTCAGGATGATAGCATATGACATCAGAATGTTTTTGGCTGACAGGCATTGCGTGAACACAAGCAGGGAAAGGGTCAGTTGCCGGCCCTGACTTCCCTCTGCCTGCATTGTTGCAACGTTGTGCGTTGTAAAGAAGCTTTGGCTTCACATTTTTATTTTTAACATTTGCAAAGAAAGAGAAAGAGCTGCAAGTCTCTGGGCGTGTGGAGTTAAGTGTGATGACTCTCTATTAAGTGGTCCAATTACCTATACCCACCCAAGGAAAGCCTGTGTTAAACAAAACCCCTCATTCTAACAGATCTTCAAGTTGTTGAATGTCTTTCTGCAGCATTCTCTTTTATAGAGCCCAGGCAATGTTACCTATGAAGGCATTTTCTAGCAGTGATAAATTAGGGTAATAAAAAGAAAATAAAAGGTGAAAAAAGAGGAAGAATTTAAAAGAAAAGAAAAGGAAGAAACTAATACGTATAGAGGCAGAGAGTACTAGAACTCAAGAAAACTTGTTTTCTAGCACCTGTTCTGCTGGTAATTGTGTGACAATGGGCAGGTCAGGAAAGCCCATTAATTTAGCATAATCTGCCTAATGAAGTAAATACATGAAGTTTGAGAGACTTTATAAAATTTTTTAATAATATAAAAATGCTGAATAAGTTTACTCAGGCATAGCATAGTAACATAGGTAAATTACTTTCTTAATAATAAAAGCTGAATATTTTAAACCAGCATATTATCTACTTAGTTTAAAATTGTTAAATAAATATTTAGAAATAGGCTTGCTCAGTTAATTAGTTCATTAACTAATCAATTAGTTAAGAAAAGTCATTTGTATTTTAATTTAATGTATGTTAACTTGTATCTTGTTAAATGAAGGGCTCCCACAGGACTTTTACCGTAGATAAACATCTCTCGGAGGCATACCCCCGTCTCCAGGCTGTTACATCCACTAGGACGGCATTGTTCACTTTGTAGGTGGCCAATTAGGATTTCTTTAATTAATGAATAAGTCAGTAATCTATAAAGCATTAACAATAGAAGAGTCTCTTTACTGACAATATTTTAGAAACATTGCAGAGCCACTGCAAACTGTTCAGAATCCCCACTTTCAGCTCTATTTATTCTATACATTTCTTCATTTTTAACCACATAATAAGCTAATCAAAAGCAAATGAATAGTAAAAACAAATTCCAAATATTATTGACCAAAAATTACACTTTATGAGACTTAGATTATGAAAAATATAGACAAATACAGATGATGACAAAATATAAATGACTATGAGAAAATAGAAACTCTTCCTTAGGTAAACATGTATTTATTTAAAAGTCTGTAATATTAACTTTCTAAAGTATATTTATCACTTAATAAGAACTAAAAACTTTATGTTTCCTTTAGAAAATGCATCAAATTTTAGAACTTAACATCAAATTATATGTCTGTCTGTGTTCAGAGTAAGCCAAATAAAGCTGATTGTGGCAAATATATATATATATATATATATATATTTAGTCTACTTGTATTATTAATAAAAGAAGTGCACATGGAAACTATTGTCTTATTTGTTAAAAAATGATGAAAGAAGACAATTTAGGTGATACCAACAAACTTTATTTAACACTTCATTAAGTGGACAGTCTCCTTTCAGAGAACTGCTAAGTGAGGCGGAAGGCAGGAAGCTTTTATAGGATAAAGAATAAAGAACAAGGAAGAGAAAAATAGAAAATATCTGATTGGCTGGGGCCACATAGTCAACCTCGTTTGGAGTGAGAAGGCCAAGAGTTGGCTTGGCATTTGGGGATGGGCTGACTGGATGTACGGTGTTTCTAGTCAAGTGGACCATTTTCAGGAACACAGAAGTTATCTAAGTTTCAGTTTGCTGACATCGCACACTAGGCAGGAGTGGCTCCATGTTGGGCCTAGAAATTTATTTCAATATATATATATATGCATTGATATTATTTTCCTCTTTAAATATTCTCTTTGATCTTCCATTCCTTATATCCTCTCTATATATGTATTTTTATATATATGTATTTATGTATATGTATTTATATATATATATATATAATATATTTATGGCACCTAGGTAACTTTTAAAAATTGGGACATGTGGAAAATATTCCAGATGAGGATCAATTTAGAATTGCATTAAGTCTCCTGGTGGACAGAAGGGACATGATAAAATTCTTAATCATTGCATAAACACAGAAACTTCATTCTTTGTTTTTGATATTCATTAGAACTGGTGCTTCATTGTTCTGTCAACTACAATACCGTTCCGCCAGTTTCTGCCCTAACCTCTTTTATTTCCTTTTAGACTACACATCCCTTACTGCCCCTTTTAACGTTGTAACCACAAGGGTGGAGAGGTCGTGGAGGTTTTGCTGGGGAAAGGGAGGTTCTCTTCTGGAAACCAGCTTAAGCTGGGGAGAAGACCCTCTTGCTCGCTTCAGTAGTCATACATTCTCATTTGAAATTGAGGATTTCTGTTAGCAACAACAGACCACAGTATAGTGATACAAAAAGTATTATGGGTTATTTAGGCTTATGCAGGCCAGCTGGTCACCTAACCAATTTTATAGAATTGATTTCATGGGTAAAATATTCCGGGATTTAAGCCTGTTATTTTCAAATGAGTTCTTGTAATACTACACATTTTCCTGATGGTGTCTGCTGTATTGGCATTACACTGCCGCTCCCTTCTATGATAAGGAGCATGTTAAATTATGAGTTCTTACCAAGGGTAGAAAAATATATATGTGGAAGCTAATTATGTTTCCTAAACATTAATTTTCTTATCAGAAATTTCATTGGTCTCTTGATAGGAAGCAAATATCTGATGGAGTGGAAAAAAGGACAGCTGATATTTGAAGAATCAAGGAGACAGGGATATAGAAAAGAAAGCAATAAATTTTGTAGGAGATTGTTTTTAAGAGCATGGAGTTAATGTGGCAAAGTTGTAGCAGAAGTCATGGGCCAATGATGAAGAGAGGATAAAGGAGAAGAAATGAGTGAAGCCTAGGGTAGAATACTTTCCTCTGCTTAAAAATGTTGTCTAGACATAGTTTGCTACTTTATGTCTAGTCTATGAAGCTTGGTATTAAACAAACATGAAGCCTGGTATTAAACAGCCAGTATATTCTTCCTATGACTCTACTATGCCACAGAAATATCTCTTATCATTGTCAAAGCATTTTCTGTCTTCAGTTATCTTCCTTGATTTCTGAACTTAAACATCCCAAATTAATTTCTAGACTGATGATTTCTATGTTGACTCTTCAGATTACCGAAGTGCTGTATACATTTTTAAAAACAAATTTCTAAATTAAATGTTCAAAATTTTCTTACTTCTTTGCACCAGATGATGAATCTGGTAAAACTATGGGAGCAATTAAATTCTATTAGACTATTTAATAGTGTCTCAGTGAAAGTGCTTCTGGCTTCATCATTTTAGTCATTTTCAACTAGATTGGACAGGTCACCAGGGAATACACTGCGAAGAGCTGCCTCCTGGCTGTGAACTAAATGGGCAACTACACCAGGACTTTCCTCTCCATAACTATGTTACAAGTGACAGCTATGTTCCTAGTGCAAAAATAAGAACTTAAAGCCCCCACAGAGTTTTCTCCCAAAATAACCTATTTCCAGGAGATCTGAAGCTGAGCTATAAGGTTTTTTTATTATTTTTTGTTTTTTAAATGACCACTGAAATCAATGTACTTTGACATACCAGTGTTTGGAGATACTTTAAAATACACATTTCTACAGGTTGCAGGATGGAGGGAGTCAAATCCTCAGGATTTCTTGTAGCATAATATGCCCTGTTAGTGGTTGTCACCTAAATCCCCTGGCAATCCTCAACTCAGATGACCAAGGGAAGGTGGATCAAAATCTGTGCATGTGTCTGTGTGAGGAGAGGTGGTGATGTGGGTGGTCTCTCCTCTGCCAGCCCCACTGCAGTTTAATAATCACTGCTGCAGATTACATAACTGTCAACCAGGACTTGCTATGGTGACTTTCCCTTAATATTATTTGTTTCCAACTCTTTCTTCTGAACATAATAGAATATATGATTGCTTGCAATGAATATAGTTATTAGAAAGAGAAGAATTTTTTTAGCTGACATTAAACCTTGAAACACACAATAGTTTTAAAAAGCTAACATAGAGCATCTCAATGCAATTTACAAATGAATGATTCAATTCCAGCTCTTCTGCTATTTTTCTGAACAAATTGAGCAGCTGATGTAAGCATTCAGTAATACTTCATATACGGCCTTGGTAAGTCCAATCTGTCTTCCTCTAATAATAGGAAATTTGGAGGTTGGTATAAATCCACGGAGTACTTTCTTACAGACTGGCTGGTACCAGAAAAAACACGTCTTTAAATGGATATCTTTTTATGGTGGAGTTGCTGGTATACTCTTATGATTAGCTCCAATATTTTGTTGCTTTATTTCAATATTTCCATATTTCATTGCTCTGCTAATCTGGTTTCAAATCTCTCTTCATCCATCTGCTATTTCCTGATACACCTTGCTTACATTACTCTAGCTCCCTTAACCCCATTCCAAACTATCCAGTTTGTTTCTTGACTATCATGGCACGGAGTAAGATACTTAATCTCTATAAAATGGGGATGTGATTAGCACTTGCATCATTGGGATGTTGTTAGATGAAAGATAATGTTGCATGTTAGGTGCTGTTAAAATTAAATACAAAATGGAGACTAGACTTGAAAATTCCCTGAGCAGACAAAACCATTTAAGCCACGTAAGTGAAACTTAATTCAGTTTATTCTGCGAAACAAGCACAACTCAACTTGGGCTGCTGCTTGTAAATGCCTCTGATAATCATAAAATAAACGTAAGTCATCTTACTAAAAATGAAATAAGGTAATCACTTTTAACCAATCCCTTGCCATTGGGAAAGACCCATTGTAATAAGCAATCATTGTAAAGGTTAAACAACTTTCTCATTTTCACTTTATACGCCAACCTGTAACGTCATGCCCCTGAGCTTCATAGCAGTCTTTGAATTCGAAGACTCCCAGTTCGTGAACTGATTTTTGTGTACATAATAAGCCTTACTAATTACTATTTTGGTGATTTAGTGGTTTTACTTCTGCTATTTCTAAAATGTTGACAGTAGTTGGCACAGGACCTTGCCACTATAATTTCCACAAACAAAAGTTTGCTATTATTATTATTTTTGTCATAGAAATAGTATTTTCTCTGCATCTCCATCCTGGCCTTTGCAGCGTTCACTCTGGCGTCTTCTCCACTTACACTCTTCATGGTGTCTCTGCTGAGCAGATCTCACCAAGCTTCCCACCATCACCCCCTTGAGTTTCTAATCATCTCGCTGCCTCCTCCTATCTGAATCTGTCTTCGACTTGGCAGAATTCTAGTCATAGCTGCACTGTTAAATCTCACTTATTTGAGAGGGAAATAGCAAGCAATATCTACCTTTTTGCGTATATGACAGGCAAGGAAATGATATAGATTTTAGCTATCATTTAATTACTAATGGTCACCATTAGCTGAAGTACTTCTCTGTTTTTGAGTTCATATTCTTGTCAGGAAAGTATTTATTCAATCAAAAAATATATTTTGAACGTCTTCTTGGAGCTTCAGACGTTATCAGTATGTAATGTCTCAAATATAAAGAATAAACTGCTTGTTTAATTGAAATTCTGCTTAAAAGAGGTTTGATGAGTCTAGAGCTGTGCTGTCCAATATGGCAGCCACATATGGCTATTTGAATTTAAATTTAAATCAAGTAAAATTAGATAAAAACAAAAATTTATTTCCTGAGTCACACTAGCTACATTCAAGTGTTGAATCACCATATGTGGGTAGTGACTACTATAGGGGAGCAGAATTTGCTACCCCAAAATGTATCTATTTGGCTTGATTATTTTTAAGAACAAAAGACCCAAGAAGAAACTTTGACCTCCCTGCAAAAGCCTAAAAGAATTTAAGACAGAAAGCCTGTTCCAGGAAGGAGCTATCACCATAGATAACTATAATATAATATGAATTAGGTGTGGTGGACAGAGAGAAAACTAGTGAGGCCCATTTGATCAAATTCCTTTCCACATCTCATTGTCTTTGCATGGCAAATATTTGTTTACCAAACATTTGCTTTTCCATCTCCATGTGAATTGCCTTCCTCCCCTTTGAATTCCAAAACAACCACTCCCAACATCCTCCTTTGTCTTTAGCTGAAGATAGTATTTAAGGTGGTGGCTTTGGCCATTTTGGTGAGTTACTTAGTTTTGCTGGGTTTCTCCCATGTATACCTGTTATTAAATGTGTTTGATTTTCTCCTGTTATTCTGTCTCATGCCAATTTAATTCCTAGACCAGCAGAAGAACCTAGAAGGCTAGAGGAATATTTCTTCCTCCCCTACACTACCATATTAAATAGCACAGATATAGAACATTTCCATCATCACAGGAAGTTCTATTGGACAATTCTGGTCTAGAGAAAAGTAGCCAATATTCTATTCTAATCTATCTAAGGTAGAGACCTCAAAGCTCACGGTATGAAACAGACATAAGGCCAATTGTAAAAGAAACTGGCCTTAAAGGCCAGTGACCTACCAGCCAGAAAAGACACCAAGTACCTATGCCTCTAAATGCTTGGGTATGTTTTTTCCTGGGGAAATAAATTCAGTTCAAGCCATTGAAGCGTTCCCTGTCAAACATGCTTCTTGATTATGAAGACCCCCACTTATCTGTGTCAGCAAGTCTGTTTACAGCACAAATGAGAGACCTTGAAAAGGCATCAGCTATATCTGGAGATCTGTGGTCTGGATCAAAAGAGTTCCTGCTTGGTGGCATTTCATTGCTCAAAATACTGACTGAATTGTAAGCTGTTAAGAAAAGGTGATAGCTTAATCCAAAAAATCCATCAATAAATTGGAAAAATATGGTCCCCTCAACCTAATTATTTAATATAAATTTGTATGGAGTGAAATGTCTAGTGATCATCTCAGTCAACCCAGACAGCTTTGTTGATGCATCCCAGAATCACGGTGGTTATTCAACACTTAAAGAATTATGGCATACATCTGCTCTGACTGGTCAGTGTTCTTGCCATACTGGTCTTAAATATCATCATTTGAATATGTCCCTTGTTCAAGAGTCAGTTTGTAGAACCCTAAGTTAACTCCTACCTTTACCAGATACGTGGATGTTAGAATGTTGATTGGCCTGTTTTGTTTCAGAACTCTAGAAATCAAAGTTGATACTTAGAAAAATTGAAGACCTTCAATAAGGTTTAAAAATGTCAAACTTTTCCAAAATATGGTAGGGAATGAATGTCCTTTCTTGGTAATATATAGAAAAATAATGCTATTACAACTTAGTGGAATAGGAAAAGAGCATCACGCATAGCTTGAAAAGTCTAAGACCATGTAGTTGATTAGTCCTCCTTTGAAAACTCCTTTTTATTTACATCTTTTGCTTAAACATTTCTAGTTAAAATAACTCAAAAGGAAGTGTACTCTGTAAAACTATATGTTCCTAAATAAGAAAATAGTACACATTTATTGAATAAATTTCAGAAAATACAGAAACGTATGTGGCAGGATCATATATTAAGATGTTAATTTGTGTTTTGTTCTTAAAATATTTGTCCTCCCCTTATTTCAAGACAGCAGTTAGAACTCTGTGCTCCTCCTTACTCAGAAAAAT